>NC_141041.1:4002500-4032500 GCF_052040795.2 Danio rerio
GGTTGCTGGTTCGAACCTCGGCTCAGTTGGCGTTTCTATGTGGAGTTTGCATGTTCTCCCTGCCTTTGCGTGGGTTTCCTATGGGTGCTCTGGTTTCCCCCACAGTCCAAAGACATGCGGTACAGGTGAATTGAGTAGGCTAAATTGTCCGAAGTGTATGAGTTTGTGTGTGTGTGTGAATGTGTGTGGATGTTTCCCAGAGATGGGTTGCGGCTGGAAGGGCATCCGCTGAGTAAAAACTTGCTGGATAAGTTGGCGGTTCATTCCGCTGTGGTGACCCCGGATTATTAAAGGGACTAAGCCGACAAGAAAATGAATGAATGAATGAATGAACATTTCAACAACACAACTCCACGTTATTATTTCGTAATGTGGAATAATGTGAAAAATTTCTCCTTCAACTCATTAATTTCCCTTCGGCTTAGTCCCTTATTTACCAGAGGTAACCACAGCAAAATGAACCGCCAACTAGGATTAGGTGATGTCGACTAAGGCCCCGTTTACACTAGTACATTTTAGTTTTAAAACGGCATTTTAGATCAAAAACGATCCACGTCCACACTAGCGTTTCACCTAGCGTCTCTGAACATATCTCCGTCCACACTACGCCACCAAAAACGTATATCACGTGACCATTCGCGCACTCTGGGCATGCGTGCTCTAGTATAAACAGGAAGCATGCGTCTCGCTCGGCATTTGGTTATTGTTAGTCAATAAACGTCGGTTGAACAATGAACTAGATGGCAAAGAAAGCAACAGAGGTATTTTCGTGGACAGACGACGAGGTCGAGTTGTTACGAAACGTAACAAATGAATAACTGCACAATGACGCCTAAAACAAACGATAGTGCGAACAACACTCCCACTTCTGTGTCCATGTTGTTGTTTACAGTGAAGGCTGGTCTGCTGTCTTCCGGCAGCGTTAAAGCCATGTGTTATAGTCATGTGATAGGGGCTTGACGAATAAGGGAAGGATACGCAATGACAGAAAAGCCATAATCAGCTAGCGAATCTCAGCAGCCCCGCCTCCGTTTTCAGATGTCTCCGTTTTCCCTCATCCACACTGAGACAGAGCAGCAGCGTTTCAGAATGAAAACAGCCTCTCCAGCGTTTCCAAAACGCTCCGTTTTCGTTGCTCGAGAACTCCGGCGTAGCGTGGACGGATGGCGTAACCGTAGCAAAACTTATGCGTTTTCAAACTAAAACACATTAGTGTAAACAGGGCCTAATTTAACATAGTACGATGTCTAATGTGAAACATCGCTATGGACGATGACATTGTCATCATGTGAAAAGCGGGGGGTGTTTGACAGAGTGCGTGCGATGTGTCTGAAGAGCGAGGATCCAAGGGTGAGAAGGGTGCGCAACTTATTTGAAGACTGAGAGGGAGACGCGCAATTTCTGGGAGATTATCACTCGTTTGCGGACATGATGAGTCCTGCACATGCATAGAGACTCCTAGAACTTCCGGGATACTTGAGATGTCTGAAAATCACATCTATAGTGAGACGCGATCCAGCGGTACATCCTTGATAAACTGTCCGACGTGCACTGCTCACTGGAGCTCAGACGAGCCCATGAGAGTGTGTGTCTGTATCTGTCTGTGTGTGTGCTTGTGTGTGTGGTCACATGATGTGCATTTTCAGCGGACAGAGGGCTGTTCAGAAATGCTAGGTAAAACAGTGTGGATGTGGATCATTTTCCTTCTGAAATGCCATTTTAACACTACGGTCGTAATGTACAGTTGCCTTGAACCGGGCCAAAGCACGCTTGTCCCCGCTCCTGTCTACCCTGACGGCCCGCACTCACATTACATTCAGACCTGGGCATGCTTACGTCATAGATGCTCACTCAGCACAGAGGAGATTTCTTTAGCTATAGCGCTTAGGTCGTTTGGGATGCGGTAGCACGCAGTCAAATATTTCGCCGAGCAGATCCGCCACTTTTGACGCTCATAAACAATCATAAAGCCCTCGTGCTGCAGGAATTAGGAGGTTTGCTGTAGGTGCAGCTGTCATGCAGTGAGGGGTTTGCGTCTTTAATAAACTACGACAGTGTGCGTTCACTGAACAGTAAGAATGATTAATAAATCCATATTAAAAATTCCCTTAAAAGTCACGTCTCACTTTCAGTTTCGGGCTCAGGCACGTTTTGCACTCCTACACAAGCGTACCGCGCCAAAGCCCAAGTGAACCGCACTCAGGCACACCTCCTCCAACTGGGCCAGGGCCGGCCATTTTCAGGTCGTTTCAGAGCACTCACACTTCTCAAACGATCCGGGAAAAAGGCCTGGGCACGGTTCGGATAGCATAGTGTGAGTACGCCCTAAGAAGTATTAGTGTAAACAGGGCCTAGCTGTGTATTTTTCAGGAGCGGGTTTGCAACCAGGTGAGGCGGAGGATCAGTGATGCCGGCTCAGCATCGTGTTGTCTATTGGCCATCGGTGATGGACGATGGCATCGTCTATCAGCCCAACCCTACCCCCAACTTTTCTAGCATATGTTTTATACTCTTTCAATTGCAACCCAGTACTAGGAAACACCCATACACTCGTACACTCAAACACTACAGCCAATTTAGTTTATTCATTTCACCTATAGACGAGTTACCGGTTTGTAAACATTTAGGATGCACGCGCAAAGAGGTTGCAGAAATAAAACAGGAGCGCTAGCGTTTACAGCGAGGGAATGACATCCGATGCGGTACAGAGTTTGTTGTTGTGTTAGAGGTAAGTTATATTGATTACACATTATATATATATATTATTGACATAATGCTTTCAGCGTATTATAACAGCTCGTCACCCGGTGACAAGCAGTTATTCTGCAAAATAATGCTAAAGTGAGCGGTGTTCATCTGACTGGTCCATTTGCGATAGCACTCTCCCAATGGATGTTGGATAAGATGAAATGGCCAAGCATCCAGCTCCAAATAACTGTCATTAAAACTCCAAGTGATTTTACGAGAGAAAAGTTAAAGGCCTACAAGTCTTTGGATGGAAACAATTTAGTTCTGTGTGGTCATATGCAGGAATAATGCTCCATTATTACCAGATTTAAAACTATGTAGAGCCAAAAACCAAAGACAAGGAAAGAAGACGGAGCTGTACTAGGCCTGGGTCATCATCAACAAGCAAAACAACTGCATTCTGACAGCGAACTGCTCCTGTACGGCAGGGTATGTGAACTTACATGTTTACATTTCATTCTGAGCATTCAGTGTCCGCAGATTAATTCACCATATTTAACTGTTTTTGCAGAAATCATTCCTGCAATCAAAAATGAGTAATGTGTATGATTTAGCACAGCGTGAACTTACCTGATATGAAATGAGAACTGCAGAGTCCAGCTTTTTTAAATAGGGTCCTCACTCCATTCAGCTCTTCTGATGGCTGTTAGCTAAAGACGTCTGCGGTTGGCATTAAAAGCAGTGTGGTGTATGGTAAAAGTTACGTTTTCTATTTTTAGACTTGCGAATATACATGGGGGGCTCATAATTCTGATCTCCATTTTTTAAAATAAATTAAGATACATTCAAAAGAATCTAAACAGTTTCTTATCTTTAACCAAAAACTATTTTAAAATGTCAACATACATACAACACTTCATTGTTTTTCCTCTTTTCACAATATATAATGTACATAAAGACTTTACAAATATATGTTGCACATCACAAATAAAACAGATTTTAATATGAATTTCAACAAATTAACACACTTAATGTGTTTTGCCTTTATTAGGATTTTCATGGTAATGTTTTTATTTACAGTCTCATTTAGGGAAACTCCTGAGATAAATAAGTTATATCTCTGAACCGAAACCTATATAAAATGCTGAACCTACCTCCTTTATTCAGTCGCAATGACTTCATGGACTTCCAGATCGAGTACGGTGCTCAAGTCTGCATCAGTGCGTCCTTGATATCAAGAACACATCCGGGAACTTTCACGCGTCCTCTGTACTTGCAGTCTTAAGTTTTGGAACTGAACTTCGGCAGATGATGATGACATCACACGTGAACACGAGGACGCAAGACTCGCATATAAGAAGAACGTATATTGAGAAACAGCCCGAGACAAATCTAGCATTAATTACTACATTTATCACTACATCCAATCAGCTCACGGTAGAAAAACAAACCTACGCCCACTGTTGTCTCATTTATTATTCTGTTTCTCTAGGATCTGCATTAGAATACGAAGAAAACAAAAAATGGTCACAGCTTCTGGTTCATGCAGACTTAAAAAACAAAAACAAAAAAAAAACAGAAATTGCACTTCTGTGTGCACTGATATACTAATTAATAATTTTTTTTATAAATAAATAAAAAAAATAATATTTTGGCTTTTGGTAATGGTTTATCAGTGTAGCTGTAGAATAAATAACTCGCAGACATGTCATGACAGTCATTGTGGTTTCCTGTCGGTGCGGCAGCGGCAGAGAGTTGACATAAGCTGAAAAAGAGCTGCTTCCGGCGGGAGAGAATCGACAGACACATCACATCTCCTCTCCATCTCTCTATCGCCGTCTCTCAGCTGCTCCCTTTAGATCTAAAACATCAAAATAACATTTTGAGTGGTTCTCGGAAATCACATCCTTCCTCTCCCTTCATCATTATCTTCATACCGCCTAACATATCAGTGAGAAAGAAAGAAAAGTCTGTCTATCTATCTGTCTGTCTGTCTTTCTATCTATCTGTCTGTTTATCTGTCTGCCTGTTTATCTGTCTGTCTGTCTGTCTGTCTGTCTGTCTGTCTGTCTGTCAGTCAATCTATCTATCTATCTATCTATCTATCTATCTATCTATCTATCTATCTATCTATCTATCTATCTATCTATTTATCTATCTATCTATCTATCTGTCTGTCTGTCTGTCTGTCTGTCTGTCTGTCTGTCTGTCTGTCTGTCTGTCTGTCTTTCTGTCTATCTGTCTGTCTGTCTGTCTGTTTATCTATCTGCTTGTCTGTCTACCTGCTTATCTATCTATCTATCTATCTATCTATCTATCTATCTATCTATCTATCTATCTATCTATCTATCTATCTATCTATCTATCTATCTATCTATCTATCTATCTATCCATCTATCTGTCTGTCTGTCAGTCCGTCTGTCTGTTTATCTGTGTATCTGTTCGTCTACCTGTCTGTCTGTTTCTTTGTCTGTCTATCTGTTTATCAGTCTGCTTGTACCTGCTTGTCTGTCTATCTATCCATCTGTCTGTCCTTTCCATCTGTTTGTCTGTCTATCTGTTCTTCTGCACATCCGTCTGTCTGTCTGTTCATCTGTCTGTAAGTCTGTTCGTCTGTCTGTCTGTTCATCTGTCTGTAAGTCTGTTCGTCTGTCTGTCTGCCCATCTGCCCATCTGTCTGTCTGTCTGTCTGTCCATCTGCCCGTCTATCTGTCTGTTCATCTGTCTGTCTGTCTGTCTGTCTGTCGATCTGTTTGTCTGTCCATCTGCCCATCTATCTGTCTGTTCATCTGTTTGTCTGTTCGTCTGTCTGTCTGCCTGCCTGTCTATCTGTCTCTCTGTCTCTCCGTCTGTCCGTCTGTCTGTATTTTGTTGGATGAAGGGTAAAAATATGAATGTGTGAGAATGTGCACATCTGTAAGTGAACTCAAAGTAAACATATTTAAGTTAAATATTATCTTAATTCAATGTGTGTGTGTGTGTGTGTGTGTGTGTGTGTGTGTGTGTGTGTGTGTGTGTGTGTGTGTGTGTGTGTGTGTGTGTGTGTGTGTGTGTGTAAATGTAGCATGGATAAACTGGCTCTGTGCTGCATGTGTTATCATCCGATCATTTGTAATGGAAACTTTGCTTTGATTTTAGTGAATTTAAAGTCACACGATGAATGCCTCCTGCTTGGTGATTTATGCTGTAATTAAAGAGCAGATATGCTTGTTTTTTCTTTTAAAAAACACACCAAAACATGTGGTCAAGAGTTCAGAATAAAACGATTTGCCTTTCTGATACACAAAACCTACTCTAACATGTAGTAAGCAGATCTAATTTCTAAATTAAATATGTAAATCCAAATCATATATTTAATATGCAAGTTAAAGTTCTCAGTCGCTTTGGTGCTTTTCTCACAACACGAGTGCGTTTCTGCACAACAGTTCATGCATTTCTCAAAACAATAAGTGCAAACTGCAAAACCTAGCTGATAACCTGCAAAACCACGTCACATGCTCAAAATGGAGAGTTCATTCCTCAAAAGCAAGTATTCATGTCAATCAAAGAGTCAGTGTCATCAAGATGAAAAGTGCAGACACCATTGTTTATGAACAAGATAGTCAAATGGCTTTGTCATGTTTTCATGATTACAGTTTACTGTTTTACATTTTTTCAATACTTACATTTTGGTGATACTTCCTGAAAATGCTCAAGACAGAACTATATACTGTTGGCATAGTCATTTGAAAACTACAGTAAAGTTAGACATCACTGCATTGAGTGAGGTATCTGAGTATAAGACACTGAATATGTATGTTTCACATTTTTACTGCATTTGCTCTTTTTAATTCTCATTTATTCCCAGCATTGTGCAAAAGAATAAACACACCCTTATTTACAACAAACATAAACTCCCTTTAGGTAGAGCTGTGCACAACTGTACACAATATTGCAGTACTGGGAACTGAACCTGCAACACACACAGGTCTGTAAATCATTCATCAAATTGTTCAATTTTAAAGACATTTTCAAGAAATGAAGATGTAATTTTGTTTTATAAAATTTGCTAGACAGATTTTGACAACTAGTTCAACATTTTTGTATGTAATGACTCCAGTAATGAAATGAGCACTGTTAGTTTTATATGGAATGACTATTCAGCATTTACAAGTTTAGTTCATTTTGACTGACATGACATAAGCAGATGATAATGTTATAAACAGCAGAGAGTTGTATGAAAGCAATTGATGCATGTCCAAAAGCATTTGCAATTTGTTGAAAGGAATGAGAAACTGCTACTAAGATGTGCACAAATGACTAATTGTTTTGAGAAGTGCATTACCTGTTGTGCAAATGTAAATAGTGTTGTGAGAAATGCACCAAAGCGACTGAGAAACACTGTAATAGGAATTAATCTGCCTTATTTTTGAACTGTGCAGACTGCTTTAGCTGCTTAATTAGGCCTGCTTCGCTACTGTATTTTAATACTGGTCATGATGGTGGTAATTTTATTCTGAGGTGGTACTTGGTGAAAAAAGTTTGAGAACCACTGATCTAAGCTGAATATTCATCATGTTATTCATGGTTTTACAATGTTTGTCATTCCAAAATGCAGTGTTTGCACAGACGGCAGCGGGATGTTACACTCCATCGACACGAGAAGCGATTTCAGCAGGTGTGTTATTCGTGAAAGCTTTCTACCCTACTCAGCTGAACTCAGACATGGAGAACTGGTTTTGTTGAAATCACTGTCTAATCACTATTGTTTAATAGAATAGGGCTGAACTGACCTGTCAGGGTGTTTTTGATGGATACGGTCACCTTTGAATAAATTTTAGTGTGTTTTTTTTAGCATGCATTTTGTTTTGGGTTATACTCGATCACCTCTATTGTCAAAAATAACACTAGCATATCATCTCTATTTCGAGATGCATGGTTGCTTGGCAACTGTATCTCATTGTGGTTTTATTGGTCACTAATTGAGGCAATTCAAAACACGGCTGTGTAAAAGATCTACAGCACTGTGATTGGAGCTTTTCCCTGATTTAATATGCGAGTATGTTGTGCATATTAAAGGGTTTGTGTATTATTTATGCTTTTTTATAGCATCATTTTTACGTGTCTTCAGAAATTTTAGGTGTCTGTAAAGTTTTATCACCTCACAGCATATTTTAGATCCCTGTTTTGGTTGGAAGGATCAACACACTGATTTTGTGTGTGTGTGTCTTTAAATGCAAATGAGCTGCCGCACAATGTCCCAAAGGTGTTTTGGGTTGCTAGGGTTTTCTGGATGGTTGCTAGGTGTTTGCTGTGGTGAGCAGACACCAAGTCTAATAGTTTATTCTCCCCGTGTTGGCGTGGGTTTCCTCCGGGTGCTCCGTGTTCTCTCACAGTCCAAACACATGTGCTATAGGGGAATTGGGTAAACAAAATTGGCCGTATGAGTGTGAATGAATATGAGGTTGTATGGGTGTTCCCCAGTACTGGGTTGCGGCTGGACGGGCCTCCACTGTGTAAAACATATGCTGGAATAGTTGACGGTTTATGGATTCTGCTGTGGCGACCCCTGATAAACAAATGGAATTCGCTAAAGGAAAATGAATGAATGAATGGTTTATAAGTGGTTGCTAGGCAGTTTCCAGTGTGTTCTGGACTGTTGCTAGGTAGTTGACAGGGTGTTTCAAAGGGTTGCTAAGAAGATGCTACGGTGTTAAATAACAGTATGTGTAGTATCACAGACATGTCCCTGCTGAAAAATCCAGCTCAAACCAGCCTAGGCTGGTTGGCTGGTTTTAGCTGGTTGACCAGCCTGATTTTAGAGGGTTTTGGCCATTTCCAGGCTGGTTTCCAGCCATTTCCAGCCTGGTCTTAGCTGGTCAGACTGAAAAAATGACCAGCCAAATCCAGCTAAAACCAGCCTGGTTTAAGCTGGACACAGCTGGTTTTGGCTGGACTCCCAGCTTGGCTAGGCTGGTCAAGCTGGTTTTAGCTGGTCATCTCCCAGCCTGACCAGCTAAGACCAGGCTGGAAATGGCTGAAAACCAGCGTACAATACTGCCATCACATGCAGTTCACTTGTAATGCATCATTAATTTACTAATTCTGAAACCAAACCGTCACTCCCAGATGAAAGTGTTCAGCGGGCCACAAATGTTCAGCGGCCGTAGTTTGCCGAACTTTGCGTTAGATAGTGGCTGCATCTCCTCAACAATAAAAGCAATAACCATTTTTAATGAGTTTAGTCAAATGAATTGTTTTACCTGGAGATTGTGAACTGATGTCAATCATTTGTTGTTTAGCTGGAGGTGGGGTGCGGGTGTTGTGCAAAATAACAAGAATCCATTGCAAAACTCCATTGTGCCCCCATGCGATAGTATCATGTAGGGCTGGGCGATATGGCAAAAAAAATCTATTTTTTTATATAAAGTTTGACCGATTCACGATTTCGATTTTTTTATTTTATTATGTAACTAGTCAACTTAAAACATTAAAACAACATGACTGAAGTAACTTTCTCTTTATAAGTAACTTGAAAAACCACCTGTTTAAGGAACATTGTATTTTTAATGGCCATGCCATACATAAATTGGTCAACAAGGTGTAAATAAATGTAAAACAAATTCACAAGTTAAATATCGTTGCAGAAGATTTAAATAAAAAAACATTTGTGTAAATATTGCAGTTGCAGGGATACAGAGGTATTTTTTGCAAGTTTTGCTGAGCCTGGGAAAGATTCAGCTCGGCTTTGATTTGTCTTCTTTTGACTGAATGACAGGTTTTAATGCTGCTGCCTTTTTCTTAAAAAGATACAGTGGAAGTAAAGGACTAAACAGAGACTGTGCAGCCTAATTTAACCCATTGAATGAAGTTGTGGGCATGCATCGCAGAGCTGGTGCAAATACAACAAATACAAGCATTTAAGTGTCTTTAAGTTGTAAATTTTTCTTTTGTTAAAACCTTTGCATCAAACGTGCTTTGGCTCTCTCTCTCACGCTACTCCAGCACTGCCTGACGAGGGGATTTATATTCAGACTAATGCAACAAGTAAAATCCTACATGACTTCACGCTTTATTAAGTCACGTCTGTGTGGATTGTCAAGACATATTCCCTTATCAAGTCGATAAACTCGATCTCTCAACATGTATGAAGGACGTAAAAACCTGCCATGTGAAAAACCTCGCCGATCTTATAGTTCGAACAGCGCTGATCTTTTGGTTTGAACACGAGCAGAGGTGAGAGCCTGTCGCAGTGAAAATGAAAGTACCCGCCCCCATGACGTCATTTAGCGGACCTAGTTAAAAACCAGACAGGCAGTCAGGCAGCAAAATGCATGGCGCTGCGCGGCTAGTCGCCGAGCGGCATTTCTGGTGTGCAACCTGCTTCATACAGAGAGTGAACCAAAACGCACTGGTGCCATTATAATGTATCAAACACTTTTATAAAATTAAAAAAAAATCGCGATTCCTTGATTTAATATAAAATTAAATCATCGTCAAAATGTAAATTCGAATTAATCGAAAAAATCGTGTATTGGCGATCTCACAGTGGGGTAATCTGAAAATTGAGTATATCGCCTAACACTATGAACCATATATGGTCAATCATGGACCTTCAGATTCTATGGCAATTTTATGGAGTAATAAATAAACTGTTTCTGGAGAATTTTTTTACTTACCGAACCCATAAACCTATTATTTAGATATCAGAGAACAATTTAACCTATTAAACCAATGCAAGCACCTTTAAAAAATGTAGTAAATCCAATTAATAGTATTTTTCAATGTACAGTCCTACTAATATATTTAAGAATCATGTTTCATCTTGAGTTTACATCTTGTCATACCCGTGAGAGTTAGGCCTGCACGATTAAACAAAAAAAATCACAATCTCGTTTCAACCAAACACACAATCCTAATTCAGCTTTTTCTACGATTCAGCCAATTAGTTTTTCAAGGTCAGGAGAGAAGAAAAGTCTTCTCTTCCCCTTCAAATGGCGTTAAAAGTGTCACATACTGCATTCATATATTTTTAAAAATGTCATTTCTGTCTTCATGTAATGATGTATTAGCTGCCACGAAATCGCACGTGAGCTGACGCACTGTTTATTTACTGCCGAGAACGCGCGCGTGCACGCATAACGTCTACTTTAGTGAACACAACCGAAGTTGTAAATTACGTTGCACAGAGCGATCGTTAGAGTGCTGTGCAGGAGGTTTGATTTGCATGAGTGTTTTTTCTCAGTGACAGCAGCCATGAGACGCACTAGGAAGTGAAAGTGAAAAATGTGCGCACATCATTTAAATGATCATATCGCGTTTTAGAATTATGATTATGACAAGCATTTGATATGTTTTTTCTTTCATAGCAAACACAAAGTGTTGCGCATGAAAATAAATGTTTACTGTGTCAGTATGACAACCCTAGCCTATATATAATGGAAATATAATGTCTAATAATGTTGTCAATGTCAAATGACAAGCACATGTCTCAAACATAATAAATTAACTTAATAATTATGAATAGTTGTATTCTGATGTCATCATTTTACTGTGAATTAACAAACAGGATATATTGAAAGTAGGGTTGTAACGGTATGAATTTTTTACGGTATGATAATCGTCTAAAACAATACCACGGTTTGACGGTTTCGCGGTATACGGTATGTTACAAATGTTACAAAATAATAGAACAGTGAAGCAAATTTGACTTTTTCCAAATAATATATTTTCAGTTACTATAAACAACACCACTTACAATGAACAAATAAAAAAATAAGAAAATAATTAATAATGTGTCAAAGTCCAAATAAAGTCCAAATAAACATGGTGCAAATCCTCAGTAAAAAATAGATATAAATATTTACTATACTATAAATAGTTAAATAACGAAACTAGATTCAATATGGAACATCTTTAGGTTTTATGTGCCAGCATGGATATGGTTGTCTGTGGATATGGATTTGGATATGGTTGTCTGCAATGCAGACAAACAGCTGCACCTTCATTTGCGTCTTTTGAAAACAGCAAGAGCAGCAGTTCGTCTTTGCTGTGTCACTGTTTTGTCATGTTTCTGTGCTGCTGTGCATGCAAAAGTACTTAGTATGAGAATTATTTCATGCAAAACTTATTTTTTGCGTTTTATTTAGCCGCGCATAAATGTATGCCTTTCTCTCATTCCGTGTTGTTCAAAAAGCTCAGTGTTGGTCCACAAACAAAAGCGAAACCTATGCTTATTGGTTGTAATATAGCGAGTTTGAACCAATCTGGGCATGGAGGAGGGACAATGCATCAATGTATCATGTCTGATTTGTCCGGAGACACAGTGACGAGCGTTTCTTTGTCAAATCAGTCAAATTTTGATGACGTAACCGCATTGAATCGCATGATTCCGGAGCCTCTGAAAGTCCGCGAATGTTATGTGATACAGCACTGGAAAGCTGAGATTCTCTTCTTTATGTCAATATTTGAATTTTATGAATCGGATCAGCGGATCAAAAGTTATTAAACATTTAAGAGCAATACTTAATTTTAGCTGCGGGCGGCTGTCTCGGTCTTTAAGGGTTAAAACCGTTGATATGCAATTGTTCATGGTATGATAATCGTGCACGTTCAAATCGTGGTAAACCGTCATACCGGTATATTGTTACAACCCTAATTGAAAGTCTGTTCAAGTCCACCAAAATATAAAATTTATCATTTTAAGCAACAGTAGAGCTACACATTGGCCTAATATTATTATTGTTGTTTACCATATGTTTGAGAATTGACAATAATAATAGGCTAATCATAATAACCTTTATTTTACATTTACAGAATCGTGAGAAAGAATCGTGATCTTGATTTTAAGCAAAAAAAATTGTGATTCACATTTTTGCCAGAATCGTGCAGCCCTAGTGAGAGTCTCCATCGTTTAGATGGACGATCAGACTTTCGTATGTGCCTGTGTATGTCCATTTCTTTAAGTGCCTCAGAGTAGGTGTGCCTCTTTCTGTTTCTGCCATCAATCAGTGTGAGATGACATCAAGATTGTGCATGTGTTTGTTCCCATAACATCCCATAATCCTGCCTGTCCTTCAGCGCGGTGATGTGTTGATGAGCTGTATAGAGATGCAGTCAACCCTGAGCGTTTGACTGCGTTTAGCTCATCCGTCAAGCAGGAGGGTGGACTCACATGCCAGAAAGAGACACTCAAACAGGCACTGAAACTGTCAGGAAGAAGCCTGTCTGCATGGTTTTTGTTGGTTAAAATGCTGCATTGTACTTTATCATTTGCAGCACATCATTCATTACAGGAATTATAGTGTTTTGTGATGCTTAACTCTGAGGATATACAGCGGGGAAAATAAGTATTGAACATGTCATGTTTTTTCCTGGCGAGGCAGTGGCGCAGAAGGTAGTGCTGTCGCCTCACAGCAAGAAGGTTGCTGGGTCGCTGGTTCCAACCTCGGCTCAGTTGGCGTTTCTGTGTGGAGTTTGCATGTTCTCCCTGCCTTCGCGTGGGTTTCCTCCGGGTGCTCTGGTTTCCCCCACAGTCCAAACACATGTGGTACAGGTGAATTGGGTAGGTAGAGTGTGTGTGTGAATGTGTGTGTGGATATTTCCCAGAGATGGGTTGCGGCTGGAAGGGCATCCGCTGCGTAAAAACTTGCTGGATAAGTTGGCGGTTCATTCCGCTGTGGTGACCCCAGATTAATAAAGGGACTAAGCCGACAAGAAAATGAATGAATGTTTTTTCCTGGGAATAATATTTCTAAAAGAGCTGTTGACATGGAATTGAAGCAGATTTTGGTGAAAAAAAAGAAAAACAAAACAATACAGACATAAAAATAAAACTAAACACAAAAAAAACCCAGAAAAAGTTATATTCAATAACAGTAAAATGACAGAAGGAGAAAGAACTGAACTTCTGAAAAGGCTTTTTTTAGATAAAAAAATGATCCGCGTCCACACTAACGTTTCACCTAGCGTTTCTGAACATATCTCCGTCCACACTACGCCACCAAAAACGTATATCACGTGACCATTCGCGCACTCTGGGCATGCGCGTTCTAGCAAATATATGCCGCTGCTGTTGTAAAGAAGGCACAATAGCTCCTAAAACAGACAATAGTGCGAACAACGCTCCCATTTCTGTGCCCTGTATGTTGTTGTTTACAGTGAAGGCTGATCTGCTGTCTTCCGGTAGCGAAAAGCCATGTGTTATAGTCATGTGATAGGGGCTTGACGAATAAGGGTAATATATATATATATATATATATATATATATATATATATATATATATATATATATATATATATATATATATATACATATAATTTTTTTTTTTTTTTTTACATTATAAAGCCTACTAAAAAGACAATTTTATATTGGTCCAAATATTTGTGTTTGTGTTTGTGTGTGTGTGTGTGTCAGTGTTTTGCAGTACGTATTAGTTTTTCCGCAGACCCATAAATAAGGCTGTGTAGTAATCCAGCAACTCTTCATGTTTATGTATGTGTGTGTTTGTTTATGGCACATGTGTTTCTGCTTTCTGCTGTGTGTGTGTGTGTGTGTGTGTGTGTGTGTGTGTGTGTGTGTGTGTGTGTGTGTGTGTGTGTGTGTGTGTGTGTGTGTGTGTGTGTGTGTGTGTGTGTGTGTGTGTGTGTGTGTGTGTGTGCGCGTGTGTGTGTGTGTGTGTGTGTGTGTGTGTGTGTGTGTGTGTGTGTGTGTCTGCAGTAATGGGGGTGTTGAGGACTCCCTGTAGTTCCTCTTTCAGACACTTTAATTAGATAAAAGGCGTCTGGATTAAAGGCAGTTCCTTAATGCAAACTTGCCTCCAGTGCGGTAGAGAGTTGATTTATGGGGCATCAGCAGACAGTGCAGCCCAGTCAGGAGCTCCGCAGGTGGGGGAGACAGCAGTCCTGCACCCCCCGCTGACGGAGAACCAGACACCAGCCTGCTGTCACCAACACACAAGACACGAAGGGAAACACACACACAAAGCAGACACACAGTTTTTCACTGTTTAAATGCTTGTTTTATGAGGAGAAACAATAGTTATTAGTGATTGTGTCTTTAGGGTGTAATTTGCTTGAGGATGCTAAATATTCAACCAATGGTGTGAGTTTGGGGTGGGACTACGTGTATGTATCAACCAATGGTAGACAAGGGGCGTGTTTAGGTTTAAATTTGTATTTAAATGTTTAAATTGTAGTTTTGCTGTGTGCTTTTGTCATTTATTCTGTCTTAAACACTTACAGATGTGCACTTACAGCTCTCTTAATGTAAAAAATATAGTCATTTTCAATGTTAAAATACTTATTAGATACATAATATTATTTTTAAGCGTTTTAAAAGAATATTCAGTGAGTGAGTAACTAAAATGCTCAACCAATAGTGTGAGTTTGGAGCAGGAGTTTGTTGTATGGTCAACCAAAGCTCTTGAATTTGTATTTAATTGTTTAAATTGTAGTCATTTTGTGTGCTTTTGTCATCTTTTAATTAGCTTTTGCTAGTGCTGGACAATAATTCAATATCAATATAAAGAAATAACTAAAAAAATAGAAAGCAATGAAGCAAACACAGATGCAATGAGGCGCTACAGGATTTAAATCAAACTTCGCTTATCAACACATACATAAAACATGTGACGTGCGTATACACCTATACTATTGAATGTTCAAAATGGTTCATTCTGTTCATGCTGTGACGTCCCCTGATTAACAAAGGGACTAAGCCGAAAAGAAAATGAATGAATGTAACTTGTAAAAAAAGATGCAAATGCTTAACCAATGGTGTGAGTTTGGGGTGGAACTATATGTATGATCAACCAATTGTAGATAAGGGGTGTGTTCAGCCTTAAATTTGTTTTTGTTTATTTTTTCTTTTTAGTTCTTAAGCAGTCATGCTGTTATGCACTTTTATCATTTTGTGTAATTTTGCTACATGCAGAATGTAGTCACTTTTCAATGTTAAAATAATTATTAAATATTACTGATAAATAAATATATAAATACACAGTTTAAGTCGGAATTTTTAGCCCCCCTTTGATTTTTGTATCTTTTTTAAATATTTCCCAAATGATGTTTAACAGCAAGGAAATTTTCACAGTGTGTCTGATAATATTTTTTCTTCTGGAGAAAGTCTTATTTGTTTTAATTTGGCTAAAATAAAAGCAGGCTTTAATTTTCTAAAAATCATTGAAAGGTAAAAAATTACTAGTCCCTTATTATAGGGGGCCCCTTATTAACCCCTATGAGCTATATTTTGTTTCAATAGTCTACAGAACAAACCATCATTATACAATAGCTTGCCTAATTACCCTAACCTGCCTAGTTAGCCTAATTAACCCAGTTAGGCCTTTAAATGTCACTATGCTGTATAGAAGTGTCTTAAATTATCTAGTAAAATATTATGTACTGTCATCAATGCAAAGATAAAATTATTATTAGAGATGAGTTATTAAAACTATTATGTTAGAAATGTGTTGAAAAAAATCTGCTCTCTGTTGAACAGAAATTGGGAAAAATAAATAAACAGGAGGGCTAATAATTCTTGGTGGTTATTAAATTACTATTACATATTACAACACACACACATACATACACCAAAATATACTATTACTTTGTAATATATATTTTAAAAAAATATCTTTAAATGAAATTTTTACTTTTTTTTTGTTGTTGTTTTGTTGTTTTTTTACAATTTGTCTTATAATTTGACTTTTTTTATTTTATTTACCAGCAGTATTTTGTGTTTAATTGTTCTAATTGCAAATGTTTTTTAGGCAGTTTTCAAGTGTAAATTTATGACTATTAAATATATATTTATATATATATATATATATATATATATATATATATATATATATATATATATATATATATATATATATATATATATATATATAATTTTTTTTTTTTGTATAAAAAAAGATTTAGAAATCAAGTCTAATGTTCAGAGTATTAAATTATTGGTTATGTGCTTTATTTCTAATGTAAAATTGCTGGCAATCCACCCAAGCAAACACAGAGCAACTTTACCACAGCGTCAGTGCAGATGAACTTATTTGGACATCAGTTATATGTTCAAATAGACATTTATTTTCTGAGGTGCATAAAGTTATTTTCTCTTTCTCTCTCTCTCTCTCTCTCTCTCTCACTCTTTCTCTCTCTTCAAGAAACAGATTAAATCAAGGACAAAAATAGCTGGATTTAAGATGATACAAGTGTCAAATCTTCAGCGTCTGTTGCCATGGATACACAAGTTAGTGAGCTCATTATTTTCTGCTTTGAGTGTGTGAGAGATTGTCATAATACAATACAAACCTGCAACATTACCATACAAACCTGCATGACTGACATTTAGGGCGCATCACACTATGCCATCCGTACCGTGCCCAGGCCCGTTTCCCGGATCGTTTGAGAAGTGTGAGTGCGCTGAATCGGGCTCAAGCACTGTTCACTTGGCCGGCCCTGGCCCGGTTGGAAGAGGTGGGCCTGAGCGCGGTTCACTTGGGCTTTGGCGCGGTACGTTTGTAGTGTGAGTGCAAAACACGCCAAAGCCCGAAACTGAAAGCGAGACGTGACTTTTAAGGGGCTGTTTCATATGGATTTATTAATCATTCTTACTGTTCAGTGAACGCACACTGTCGTAGTTTATTAAAGAAGCAAACTCCTCACTTCACGACAGCTGCGCGCCTTCAGCAGACCTCCTCATTCCTGCAGCACGAGAGCTTTATGATTGTTTATGAGCGCCAAAAGTGACAAATCTGTTCAGCGAAATATCTGCCTGCATGTCACCGCATATCAAACGACTGACACGATATAACTAGAGAAATCTCCACTGTGCTAAGCGAGAGCACTTCTCACTGAACAGCACAGCAGCGATGACGTAAGCGTGCCGAGGCCCGATTGTGGTGTGACGGCCCGCACTGTGTGTGAGAGAGAGAGAGAGAGAGAGAAAGAAAGAAAGAAGGAAAGAAAGAAGGAAAGAAAGAGAAATTTTTGCCATGTTGTTGTTGTGTGTTTGTGTGTCTGTCTGTCTGTCTGTGTGTGTGTGTGTGAGTGTGTGTCTGTGTGTGTGTGCGCGTGCATGCGCATATGTGTGTGTGTGTGTGTGTGTGTTTCCTCCATGTAATTTATGGCAATCCAGAGAGGAATTCACACAAGTCAGCTTTTCCCCGTCTGCAGCCAGAAAACACAAGTGTCTGTCTCTCTCTCCGTCTCTGTGTGTGTGTCAGGTTTCTGGCCTCCGTCTCATCACACACACACACACACACACAGCGTTTATGAGTCGTGTGAGCTCCTGTTTTCCCGTCCAGCCCCGTGCATATTTCTCCAGTCATTTATAGATGCTTGTGTTTATGGTGTGTGACGGTCTGTGGATTTGGGCTGTTTGCTTCTGATTTGAGAAGTTTGCATGTCGGGATGTGAGGAAAGACCGTTCACATAATTATGCATGTCTTTAGAGTTTAGATTATTTTCATTCATTCATTTTCCTTCGGCTTAGTACCTTATTTATTAGGGGTCGCCACAGTGGAATGAACCACCACTTTATCCAGCATATGTTTTACACAATGGATTCCCTTCCAGCTGCAATCCAGTATTGGGAAACACCCATACACACTCATTCAATTAAGTTCATCAATTCTCCTATAGCAAATTTTCTTCGAATTCTCATTCAGTTTACATTTCATGGATTTTACTATTTGGTTCTCACAGAATTGCGTGTTTACCTTCAACAATTTTCTTTTTCTAAGAAAGTCAAGCGCACTTCTCACATTATTCCTCAATTCTGAGTTTACATTTCACAGTTTTTTATCTTTTTTTACATTCGTCAAAATTCAACTTTAGATCTCACAGATTTTACTTTTCCCTCATGTAATTCTGTTTACATCTGTACTTTTTCCCTCAATATTTGAGGTTTACTGTTTTACCAAGTTTACTCTTTTCCCCACAGAATTGCTTGTTTACCATAAACAACTTTGTTTCTTAAAATTCAAGTTTACTTCTGACATTATTACTTTTTCCCCCCACGGAACAATGTTTACATCTTTTCAAACTTTTTTTCTGCTGAATTTCAACGTTACGTCTCACAATTTTCACTTTTTTCCTAAGAGATTCATATTTACATTTTATATATTAGAAAATTTTATTCCACAGAACGATGTGTTTAAATCTCACAACTTTTATTCCTCTGAACTTCAAGTTTACATCCCACAATTTTTACTTCCAAATTTACATTTTAACCTAAGAACTTTTAGTCAAACTTTACCATTTTAACTTTTTCCCCTCTGAATCAAAAATTTACAATTAATATTTACAAGAGTTTTTTTTTTTACATTTGTCAATTTCACATCTTACAATTTTTACTTTTTATTTGACAATCCAGAGTTTACATTTTTACATTTTGTAAGCACAGACATCCATTAGTAATTTCATTTATTAAGAGCAAAGATTTATTTCAAAACTTTTTTCAAATTCACTTCTAATTTACAGGAAACGAATAAATGAACAATAATAATGAAGTGTGTTAAAAAAATCCAAACACACATGCTGTGTCCCATATGGCCCAAAATCTGACAGGTGGGCAAATCTTAGCTTGTTTTTAATAAAACAAATGTAAATATCTAAGATAGGGCCCTTCGTGTTTACATGTAAGATTTTCTTTTTTCTTCAAAATAATTTTGTCCACAAAAACTTTTTTTCTCAGAATTCAAAGATTACATCACATAATTTATTTATTTATTTACTTATCCACACTTAGAATTATATTTACAACTAAAAACTTAAAAAGTTATTTTTTTTATCAAATTTTAAGTCTCACAATTTAAAGTTTGTATTTCTCTCTCTTTTTTTTCTTTTTTTTTTTACTAACAAATAGAAATTTGTTACTTTTTTCCCTCACATCTCACAATTTTGACAATTGTTTCTATGGATTCTGAGGTCTTACAGCAAAATTAAGCTTTTTATATCATAATTTTACCTTTTTTTCCTCAGAATTCCAAGTTTACGTCTCAATTTTTGCTTGTTTATCATTGAGTTGACTTTTCACAATTTTGACTTTTTAAGTTTTAAGTTTGATTCACAATTTGTCTTTCATTTTTACTCTTTTCTTTTTTTACCAAAACAATTTCGTGTTTACATTTAAGATTTTTTTTCTTCAAAATATTTTTTTTCAACAAAAACTTTTTCCCTAGAATTCAAAGTTTACAAGTCAAAACCTGCAGTTTTTTTCAATCAAAATTAAATTTAAAATAAAAAAAATAATTTAATACTCTTTTTTTTTTTTCCTTACATCTGACAATTTTGACCTTTTTTCTATGGATTCTGAGGTCTTACAGCAAAATTGAGCTTTTTTTTATCATTCTTTTAACTTTTCTTTCCTCAGAATTCCAAGTTTACATCTCAATTTTGAACTATAATACAATTTTCATTTCTTTTTATTTTAAAATATTATATTACTGTATTTTTTGCTTATATAGCTGCAGTTTTAGTGAGCTCAAATGACACTTTTTATTATATACACTACTGGTCAAAAGGGGGTCAGATTTGTTTAATGTATTTTTTAAAGACAATCATTCTGTTCATCAAGGCAGCATTTATTAAATATAAAAAATATTTAAAGTGTTAAATATTTGTTAACATTTAAAATAACTGTTTACTTGTTGTATGTAGTTTCAAATTAAATTATTACTCTAATCATTATTCCTTTTATTACTATTACATTATTATTAATAATTATAATAATTATTATTTTTTATTATTATTATTATTATCATTATTATTATGAGAATAATAACAATAATAAAAATGATTATGATGATAATAATAACAACAATAATAATAATAATAATAGTAATAATAATAATAATAATGATAATAATAATAATGATAATAATAATAATAACGATGATGATGATGATAATAACAATAATTTTAATAACAATAACAACAATAATAATTATTATTATGATGATAATAATAACAACAATAATAATAATAATAATTATGATGATAATAATAACAACAATAATAATAATAATTATGATGATAATAATAACAATAATAATAATTATGATGATGATAATAATAATAATAATAATAATAATAATAATAATAATAATAATGATGATGAAGAGGATGATGATAATAATAATAATCATAATAATAATAATGATATTAATAATAATATAAACAATAATAATAATAATAATTAATATTAGAGGGATTTCTGAAGGATCATGTGACTCTGAAGATTGGAGTATTGAAGCTGAAAAACCATCTTTAAAATCCCTAAAATTAATGATTAAATTAAATTATAAACTACTTCTGAATTTAAAGTTTTTTATATCGTACCAACATTTCACAGTTGTACAATTTGTACTGTATTTTTCATGCAATAAATGCAGCCTTGGTGGGCAGAAGAAGCTTATTTTAAAACATTTAAAAATCACACCGACCCCAAACAGTTAACTCTGTTTTACTGTATATTAGAATATCCTGAAATATGTTGATGAAAACAGTTTGGTTTGTAACTCACTGAATGACCACAGACTCTGCCCTACATTCCCAAATGCATACGGCAGATCCTTGATTCATTTCTAGATGTAAAAGTGGCCTGATTAAACCTGTTTTATGTTAGTTTGTATTATGCATGTGTCACCTAATACTGGCTTCATTAGCATTGCTTTGGTCTGACATAAGAGTGTGAGAATAAACTATAGAGTCAACTATAAACTATCAAGCATGTCTCATGTAAAGACATCTGATGTTTAGGCTTTACAATTGAAAAGTATACAGAGTGTATATTAATGTTGTAATATTTTATATGTCTGACTTGTCTAACAACAGATACAGTTAAACTCAGGATTAACAGCCCTCCTGTATAATTTTCCCCACAATTTCTGTTTAACGCAGAGCAGATTTTTCCAACACATTTCTAATCATAATAGTTTTAATAACTCATCTCTTATAACTGATTTATTTTATCTTTGTCATGATGACAGCACATAATATTTGACTAGATGTTCTTCAAGATACTAGTATACAGCTTAAAGGGACATTTACACTACACTTAAATAGGTTAATTAGGTTAACTAGGCAGGTTAGGGTAATTAGGCAAGTCATTGTATTACAGTGGTTTGTTCTGTAGACAATCCAAAACAAATATAGCTTAAAGGGGCAAATAATAATGACCTTAAAATGTTGTTACAAATATTAAAAACTGCTTTTATTCTAGCTGAAATAAAACAAATTAGTAAATAATATTATAGGAAATACTGTGCAAAAATTCCTGAATCTGTTCAACATCATTTGAGTAATTATTGAAAAAAAATTACAAATACAGGGTTTAACACTAAGGACATTTTCTACTGGCCCGACTGGACCAGCAGTTCAGATTTTCAATGGCCCTGCCAAAATTTTCACTGGCCCCACCAAAATAAATAAATAAAAAATAGCTATTTTTTTGCCACATATTTTAAATAATGTGTCAAAAATAATGTCTTTAAATCTAGAATTTAAATATTTTTAAAATGTTAAAATATTTAGCAGTAAAATACAGCAGTATGGAAAATGTGCCGGTATTTTATTGCTAAACAAAAAGTGGCTGACTTAAAAGTGATGGAAACTATGCAAAACATCACTTCATTTTTTCGTTGTGTTGTACTCATGTAAATATCTTCTTCCACAACAATGACGTTTTCTTTTAGCCTCATAATTTGATGTTGTCATCTCTTCACTGTTCTGGTTTTTACCAGGTGCTCACAACAACCAATCAGATAAAAGGAACCAAAAAGAAATATGGGGTTTACGACTTTGAAATTTGAGGACAAGGCAGCACTGGCCTGATCGGGCCAGTAACGATTCTCTCTACTGTCCCGAACATCTCTCATGCTGGCCCCGGGCCATCGGGCAGTCCTTATTGTTGAGCCCTGAAATAATTCTGACTGTATATTTTGTATATATAGCAGTTTGTTTGATAAATTTAGATTTGTTATAATGTTGTAATGTACAGTTGAAGTCAGAATTATTAGCCCCCTTTAGATTGTTTTTTCTTTTTTAATATAATTTTTTTTCTTTTATATAATATTTAATATAATATATTTATTGTATAATTTTATTTAAATTACATTTTTGCTTTTTTTACTTTCATTTACATTAACATAAATGTTTTATTATTTTTTTACATGTTTCACCATGTTTTAATAAAGATAAAATAATTTTTTAAATAAAATAAATTAATTTTAATCACATTTTTATTTATGTTTACACATTTGTCGCAGTTTCTTCTGAACTTTTCCAGACTTTCTAGCACTCCTTTTCATAAATAAATAAATAAATAAAACTAGAATAATATATATATATATATATATATATATATATATATATATATATATATATATATATATATATATATAGTTGAAGTCAGAATTATTCGCCGCCCTTTGGTTTTTATTTATTTTTTTATTTTTTTATATTTCCCAAATGATGTTTAACAGAGCAAGGAAATTTTCACAGAATGTCTGATAATATATTTTTTTAATTTTTTAAAAAGCATTTTTGGGAGCACTTTAAGCTAATTTTATTTTTGATAGTGTACAGAACAAACCATCGTTATACAATAACTTTCCTAATTACCCTTACCTGCCTAGTTCATCTAATTAACCTAGTTAAGCCTTTAAATGTCACTTTAAGCTGTATAGAAGTGTCTTGAAAAATATCAAGTAAAATATTATTTACTGTCATCATGGCAAAGATAAAATAAATCAGTTATTAGAAATAGGTTATTAAAACTATCATGCTTAGAAATGTGCTGAAACAATCTTCCCTCCATTAAACAGAAATTGGGGGAAAAATAAACAAGGGCACTAATAATTCAGGGGGGCTAATAATTTTGAGTTCAATTGTGTATACAGTAAAGTTTTATTTTACCTGCTTCTGTCCATGTCAGTTTCTCAATGGATCATTCTCTTGGTTGGAATTTCTGGCAAAAACCACAAAGGTAAAACCTGATTCATTAGGGTTTGGTTTAGGGCAGGGTTTGGGTTTGCCTGTAATAATTATATTTAGCTTCATATAAAAGCAGCAGAGGTCTGTCATGTGCCCTTATTTAGACCACTAATGAGAAAAAAACATTGAATTTGAAGTAGAGTTGGGTGATGTTGACCAATTCGTCCATGACCAATATGTGAAACATGGCAATGGATTATGCCATCGTCATCGTAAGTGGGGGTGGGGTTTGGTAAATATCAATTAATTCATAACGAATTAATTGATTGTAGCCTACAGTTTTCACTACCTGACCCACGTGGTCTTTGCTTTACCCATAACCAAACCATAATTAAATAAAGTTACACACAAATGACCACCTGTCAATCACTTTTTTCAGCAGGACTCTGATCTGTGTCGTTCTAATGGCTTGGTGAAGACGACGAGAGTTCGGATGGAGTTTACTGTAATTTGTATTGTGATTGATGATAACTTATTTTATTCTCAATGAATTCTCAGATTTAAATTTAGAATTCTAAGGTCACATGAATTTTTAAATTTTAGAATTCTGAAATAAAAACACTGATTTCTCTGATTTAATCATAATTCTAAGAAAATATATAAATTCTTACATTTAAATTAAAAATTCTAAGAAAAAAAAACAAATTAAAATTCTAAGAGAAAAAAAATATTTATAGATTTAAATTTATGTTTTAAACAGGCTTTAAACAGAATACCAAAATTAAATAAAATCTGAATTCTCAGATATAACCTTTATTTTTAAAGTTTAATCTACATTTTCTTTTATCATTTAATGTTAAGGAAAAAAGAAATGCATATATATATATATATATATATATATATATATATATATATATATATATATATATATATATATATATATATATATATATATATATATATAAACTTCAAATTTAACTTTTTTAGATTTAAACTTAGTTTTCTAAGACAAAAACACTGAAATCTCAGATTTAAATTTACAATTCTTAGAGAAAATAATAAAGAATATAGAATTTTAAAGGAAATAACTCAATTCTCAGATTTAATAAAGAATTCTAAAGGAAATAAAACAGAATTTTTTGATTTATTAAATTATTCTAAAGGAAATAAAACAGAATTTTTTGATTAATTAAATTATTCTAAAGGAAATAAAACAGAATTTTTTGATTAATTAAATTATTCTAAAGGAAATAAAACTGATTTTTTTTTATTTATTAAATTATTCTAAAGGAAATAAAACTGAATTTTTTTATTTATTAAATTATTCTAAAGGAAATAAAACAGAATGTTTTGATTTATTAAATTATTCTAAAGGAAATAAAACAGAATGTTTTGATTTATTAAATTATTCTAAAGGAAATAAAACTAAATTCTCAGATTTAAACTTAGAATTTTGAGACAAAAAAAAGATTCCCACATTAGGAAGTTACAAAATCGAATACATTTGGGATTAAAACGATAGAAAATGAAAAATACAGCACTAAAGTTACGCAGGTGATTAGATATTTTGGTCGTGTGACAGATAATAATAAGAATAATTATTATTTTACAATAATAATACATTTTATTTGATATATTTAAACCACTTAAGGTCACTGTACATAAGATACAATAAATAATTTAAACCATAAAAGAAGCAGCAGAAACACAATGACAGCAATTAAATAACACAATTAAATAATAAAAAATGATCGTGTAAGTGATTGAGTGTTTATTAGTAAAGGATGTGTTAAAGGGCCAGTTCACCCAAAACTGAACGGTCTGCCATCATTTGCTCAACAAACTCTTTGTTTTTACAGGTTTCCAGCTTCATATCTTCAACAGCACAGCAACACCAAACTGGTTTGGAAAAGTCAAGGGTGAGTAAATGTTGGCCAAGTTTTTATTTTTAGGTGAACTATCCTTTTAAGTGTGTCAGTGATCCGCAGACGCTTTGGCTCCACGCCAGAGTCGGTATAATTGTTGATGTGTGTGTGAAGAGCGAATGGAAAACACTGCTGGTATATGAGGGCAACAGCTTTATCTGATTGATGAGAAACAGCCAAAGACGACGATCCTCTGATAAAGTGCCTGTCTGACTCTGCTTTTCACCACGGTCAAGTCAAGCAGGTTTTGTCTTGACCTGACGCACTGACACACATTCATTTATCCACAATATACTAGCATGAGGGGGGGGGGTGGCTCTGTGATTAGCACTGTCGCCTCACAGCAAGAAGGTTTGCGTGTGGCATTTCTGTGTGGAGTTTGCATGTTCTCCCCGTGTAAGTGTGGATCCACCACAAGTCCAAAAACATGTGGTACAAGTGAATTGGGTAAGCTAAATTGTAGAGTATGTGTATAAATGAGTCTTTATGGATGTTTCCCAGTGATGGGTTGCAGCTAGTGGAGCTTCCGCTGCGTAAAACATAAGTTGGCGGTTCATTCCGCTGTGGTGACCCCGGATTAATAAAGGGACTAAGCTGAAAAGAAAATTAATAAATTAATAAATAAATTTCAAAAATAATAGCTTTCCTTTGTAATCTTTAAATAAAATCTGTAAATGCAAAACAAATGAGTAGATAAAAGGAATATGTACAGTACAAACATCACAACACCTAAATATAATATTAAATAATATAACATAACATAATAATATAATATTATATAACATAACATAATAATATAATATAACATAACATAATAATATAATATAATATAACATAACATAATAATATAATATAACATAACATAATAATATAATATAACATAACATAATAATATAATACAATATATTTATGATATTTATTATATTATAATAAATTATATTTATTATATTAAATTATATTATACTATATTATATTTATTATATTATAATTATTATTATATTATACTATATTTATTATATTACATTATAATTATTATATTATATTATATTATATTATATTATATTATATTATATTATATTATATTTATTATATTATATTATATTACATTATATTATGTTATTATATTATATTATATTATATTACAGTATATTATATTAAATTATATTTATTATATAATATTATATCATATTACATTATATTATATTTATTATATTATATTATATTACAGTATATTATATTAAATTATATTTATTATATAATATTATATCATATTACATTATATTATATTTATTATATTATATTATATTACAGTATATTATATTAAATTATATTTATTATATTATATTATATTACATTATATTATTTTTATTATATTATATTATATTACAGTATAATATATTAGATTTTATTATACTATATTTATTATATTTATTATATTATATTAAATATTTAGTGTTAAATAAAATGATTTCTTAAATAAAACAGCATTAAATCATATAATATAATTTAATATAATATAAGTAAATAATATGAATAAATATTTGCATAATTTAAACATTTTATTGAAAATCTGTTTATTTTATATATTTATATATAAATAGGGGGATTGGATGAGCTAAATTGGTCGTAGTGTATGAATGTGTGTCTATAGGTGTCTCCCAGTACTGGGTTGCAGCTGTAAGGGAATCATTGTATCATATTGTTTATCGCTATAAATATTGGCGCTATATATATATATATATATATATATATATATATATATATATATATATATATATATATATATATATATATATATATATATATATATATACAGTTGAAGTCAGAATTATTAGCCCCCTTTTGATTTTTTTTTTCTTCTCTAAATATTTCCCAAATGATTTTTAACAGAGCAAGGAAAATTTCACAGTATGTCTGATAATATTTTTTCTTCTGGAGAAAGTCTTATTTGTTTTATTTCGGCTAGAATAAAAGCAGTTATAAATTTTTTTAAAAACATTTTTGGGACAATATTATTAGCCCCTTTAAGCTATTTTTTTTCTCGATAATCTACAGAACAAACCATCATTATACAATAACTTGCCTAATTACCCTAACCTGCCTAGTTCACCTGATTAACCTAGTTAAGCCTTTAAATGTCACTTTAAGCTGTATAGAAGTGTCTTGAAAAATATCAAGCAAAATATTATTTACTGTCATCATTTCAAAGATAAAAAAAAATCAGTTTTTAGAAATAAGTTTTTAAAACTATTATGCTTAGAAATGTGCTGAAACAATCTTCCCTCCATTAAACAGAAATTGGGGAAAAAAATAAACAGGGGCGCTAATAATTCAGGGGGGCTAATAATTCTGACTTCAACTGTATATATATATATATATATATATATATATATATATATATATATATACATACAGTTGAAGTCAGAATTATTAGCCCCTCTTTGATTATTTTTTTTTCTCTTTTTTAAATATTTCCCGAATGATGTTTAACAGAGCAAAGACATTTTCACAGTATTTCCTATAATATTTTTTCTTCTGGAGAAAGTCTTAGTTGTTTTATTTCAGCTAGAATAAAAGCAGTTATTAATTTTTTAAACACCATTTTAAGGACAAAATTATTAGCCCCTTTAGGCTATTTTGTTTTTCAATAGTCTACAGAACAAACCATCGTAATACAATAACTTGCCTAATTACACTAACCTGCCTAGTTAACCTAATTAACCTATTTAAGCCTTTAAATGTCACTTTAAGCTGTATAGAAGTGTCTTGAAAAATATATAGTCAAATATTATTTACTGTCATCATGGCAAAGATAAAACAAATCAGTTATTAGAGATGAGTTATTAAAACTATTATGATTAGATTAATGTGTTGAAGAAATCTGCTCTCAGTTAAACAGAAATTGGGGAAAAAATAAACAGAGGCGCTAATAATTCAAGCGGGGTAATAATTCTGACTTCAACTGTATATAATACAACACAAATTGGACATAGTGACAGGTCTAGTTTTTGCTGTTTAGCTTTTTTGAACGGTAACACATCAAGTATTTTCTTCATGAGTTTTGACGTAATTAGCTGTTGTGTGTCTGTGTTTATCAGACAGGGGAATAAATAAGCTTCTGGAGCTATTGGTGTCGGCTCGAAGCATCTGTCCCGGTTTTCCTGGCCAGAACAAGCTTTACATGCATTAGGGGAGTTTGGATTACAGGACAGCACCATGACACTAATACCCAGGAATACCCTGTAGTCACCAGCACACGCCAAAAACTGACCCGAGGAAACAAACAAAAACATTAAGCAGGAGATAGACAGAGAAAAACAGAGATGCGGTTTTGATTATGGGATGTGATGTAGGCTATTGGCGAAAGAGTGTGTGTTGTGCATGGGAATGTGTGTGTGTGTGCTGGTGAATGTAGGTCTAGTTGGTCGGGTCAGCGCAGGCTTACGGCTGTAATCCCTCCAGCAGACGTCCATATCAGGAGAGGCAGGAGGAGGTGTGGAGCTCGTCTAGACGGGCGCAGACGCTCCCCTCCCCCACACAGGCCTGCTGCTCTCTTACACACACACACACACACTGAGGGAATTCTGTCACACCACACACACTCATCCAACATTAAGTATTGAAAATAAAAATGACCATAGAATTGAAATGTGGTAACACGGTGGCTTAGTGATTAGCATTATGGTTTCACAGCACGAACGTCACTGGTTCGAGCCTCGGCTGGGTCAGTTGGCATTTCTGTGTGGAGTTTGCAAGTTCTCCCCTGTGTTGGTGTGGGTTTCCTCTGAGTGCTCCGGTTTCACCCACGGTCCAGACACATGCGCTATTGACCTTATTCTAACATGTGGATGTGTGTCTGTTTTCGTGATTGTTTCAGTGTAACACCGCCAGTCCTACACCACCCAACCCGCTCTGAGCTGGGATCGAACCGACAACCTTCCGCATGGGAGTCGGTTGCTCTAACAAGTAGGCTAAAGACCATGGCCTCTAACATTTGTCGCTTGAGCACCTTTTTAGAGGTCAGAGGAGTGAGGTTTACCTGCACAGCACTTACTAGCTGGCCTCCGTTACATCAGAATTTCTGATTCAGTCGCCTGTGGGAGAAATGACTTGGAATAATAAACGGCTGAAAACGGTCAAACTACTTGCTCTACAAACAAATGTTTGCATGACTATACAGACCAAGTAGAATAAACTATCAGAAAATATCAGGAGAATAAGGTGAATAGGGTAAGCTAAATTGTCCGTAGTGTGTGAGAGTGTGTGTAAGTGAGTGTGTTACACATGCAGCATTAAATATTAGGGGCGAAATGACAATGATGGGAATGTAAGCCTGAAAAAATGTAGATCGTTAGAGATTTCCTGCCCAAATGACTCATTTTTTGATTGGTTGATTGAATTTAAAACTTTATTAAAATTATTTTTTAACTTTTCAATACGGTTTAGTTAATTAATGTTGGTTATTTAGTCA
>NC_141041.1:4037500-4082500 GCF_052040795.2 Danio rerio
GGTTATTAAATATGACCTCTAACCAGCAGGGGCAGCTGCTGATGAACTGTCTGGTGTAACACTGACCCCAGCCCTTCACGAAACTGATCTGCACGGTAAAACCCGTCCGCGGCTGCTGGCTGAACTCGTGGTCGTTGGGTCGTTGCAAGCTTCCCGCCTTCTCAAAGTCGAAGGCTTTGATGGAAAACCCGGGAAACACTTTATGCACCAGCAGCGTCCGCGAGTCGGGATTGTCCAGTGTGGCTGACTTGATGAAGATAGGGTAGCAACTCCGGTTATAAACCCAAACGCCGTCGGCTTCGCGGCTCAGCTGGATGCCGTAGCCGATTTTGGCCCGAACCATTTGCACCAGTTGACTCTTGTTTTCGGAGGCGAGCTGGCCCAAGCAGAAGCCCGTGCCCTGAGGTAGGTCGTAGAAGATGTCCAGAGAAGGCTCCTGGACGGAGTAGAGGCGCCCGACGCGGGTCTTTTCCTCCCAGTACGCCACCACACACCAGTGAGGCTGTTCTCCACGCTCCTGAAGAGCCAGCGAATCTGCAGAGACACAAATAAATATCTGGTTAATCGTAATGTCGATTAGACATCATGTTCAGTATTGATTCACTGACAGACAGTTAAAGTCAATATTTATATCATTTGTTTTTCTAATATTTCCTAAATGTTTAACAGATTCAGGAAATTTTCACAGTATTTCCTATAATATTTTTTCTTCTGGAGAAAGTCTTTTTTGTTTTATTTCAGCTAGTTTTTAATTTTTTAAAAGCCATTTTAAGGTCAATAATATTAGCCCCCTTAAGCAATATTACTTTTCCGATTGCCTATAGAACAAACCACTGTTATACAATGACTTGCCTAATCATACTAACTAGTAACCTAGTTAAGCCTTTAAATGTCACTTTAAGCTTTAGGATATTAGTATCCTGAAAAATATCCAGCAAAATATTATTCTGACTTCAACTGTACACTCTGTGGTAAGACAAGTCTATCATTTTCTTTTCCTGTGAAACAGTATTGACATAACAATCAATATTGCATACATTTCAACCAAAAACACCTTAACAAAACATTTCACAACACTTCAATCGCCTAGAGTGTGAAATAAAAATAAAACAATTGATTTATTTGGCATGAAGCGTCTTTAGTTCCAATATTTTCCTGATGAAGAAAGAAGTGTTTTAATTTGACAAAGCTAAATCTAGGAACTCTGTACTGCTCATTACTGATATCACGGCCACTTCAAGATACACGTTCTTATTTTAAATATTAAGAGAGCTTTTTAAGATTATGTCAATTTTTTTTTGGGGTTCACCTTTATTTTGACAGGACAGTAGAGAGAATTGACAGGAATGCATGGGGAGCAGAGAGAGGGGAAGGATCGGCATAGGACCGCGAGGCGGAATCGAACCCGGATCGCCGCGAGCACTGGAGTGCATATGTCAACACACTAACCACTACACCACTGCTGCCGACCAAATGCTTTTTTTTTTAATTTTAAACATGAACATTTTCACATCTCAATCTGGTCTAAAATCTGCTGAAATGATGATTGAAAATATAAAATCAACTGTTATGTGATATAAGATACTATTTAGAGGGCTACTGTTCATCAACACTTGATGGAAAGGCTCCATTTGTTAACGTAAATAGAGATAACTAAAAACAAAATTGTATTTTTTTTTAACTAACTCAATTATTATAAACATGGCTTTGGTTAATATGGATTAACTAGCGTTTACTACTGAGACTTTACTGTTAAGTGTTTCCTATTGTACTTTTTTTTTAAATAAATAAATAGATAGATAGATGGATGGATGGATGGATATGAGCAATTCCAGTGTTATGGATGTGACATTTGCAGTAAAAACTCAAAACATAATTTCACACAGAAAGTATATGTTGACATTATATCGAAACTTCTGTTTATATTTTCCAAAATACCTCACCACAGAGTTATGGGAGCAGAAAAATATCAATTTGTAAACATGTTTTATATTTTTAATTAGAAAAATAAACATGCGTTATGGATGTGACAAAAAAAGTTTGCGAATTTACAGTCGACAACAGATTATTTAGAAATTCTGACAGTTAAACTGCACAACCCAAAAGAAACAATGCTCATCAAACAGGTATGAGTCGGCTCACTATAAAATTAAAATGATTGATTTTATTTTATTTGACTTTTTGCATTTATGAAGAAAAAGTGTCGTTATGGATGTGACACATTTCCGTTATGGATGTGACAGCTGTGAAATTGCCACTTGTGTGATTTTGGCAAAAATAAATATAATAGTTTGAAATACTGACAGATACATTCACAAGTATTTTTACAGTACTGTAAAATACTTGCTAACACAAAAAATGTAGAAACGGTTTGTCTATTTTGCTGAAAACTAAATAATTTTTTATGGCAAGGTTGACATTTGCTTGGAATTGCCCATATATAGATAGATTAAATCAATACACTACGTTTTTTTTTAACTATTATTATACATTTTTTTGGAACTTAGATTTGCCAAATTGGTATATTCTAGTTCAAATTGGTCTATGGTCTACAGCACAGATGGTGAACCAAGACCACCAGTGTGTAGGCCAATTGATTAACCATCTAAACCAGATATTAAACCATTAAGAACTATTAGAAACTGGCTTTAGTAGATACAGTGCTAAACTGAAAATTTCTGTTAAACAAGGAAAAATGAGCAGCAATTACTAATAAGAGTGAACTCAGTTAAACCTCTGCTTGAAAATACAGAAGATATTAGCTATTAAGGTTGCCAAATTGGTATTTTCTGGTCCAAATAAAATAGTATTGATGAAATCTTCAGCAATTAATCAAGAAACAAGAACATTTGATACCAGCAGAAGCCTAAAGCCAATTGAACATCAGATTAAAGCAGTCAAATTGGTACTTGCTGGTCCACCAGACAGAAACAAAGACCACCAGACTACTTTATGACTAAGATGTACCAGTGAGAACCATGAGAAAATGGCTTTATTGGAGTTTCCATTAGAGCGAAAGTAAACAAAGTGTTTATAAAAGAAGAAAGGAGAGTTATTATGGCAATTAAACTTCATCAAGTGAGCTTCTTGAAATATGAGGACACGCCGGAGTAATGTAGTCAGACTGGTACAAGCCAGTCGCTGAAAAATAAAGGTCTACCAGGGTAAAAGCCAAGCTGAAATTGGGCATGCCAACTGATTAACCATTGAAACAAGATTATGACCAACATCAACCGATATAAATGATCAGAAACTGGCTTCAGTAGAGCTCCAACAGAGTTAAACTCAATACTGCCGTTGACGAAGGAAAAACATGCAGCAATTACTAATTACAGTGAACTCGGCTAAACCTCTGCTTGAAAATATTTGCTTTTAAGACCAAAGTCTTCTATAGCATAGATGGTCAATCAAGACCACCACTGGATGGACTGATTGAATAACCATCTAAACCAGACTAACCAAATCAAACTAATAAGAACAATCAATAACTGGCTTCAGTAGAGTTTCAACAACTGAATAGTTCTATTAAATAAGGAGCAATGAGCAGTGATTACCATTTAAAGTGAACTCAGTTAAACCTCTGCTTGAATATACACAAGATAGTCATTTTTAAGGTTAGCAAATTGGTATTTTCTTGTCCAAAGTTGTCTACGGTCTACAGCAGGAGGGTCCAACCTCGGTCCTGGAGGGCTGTGTCCTATATATTTTAGTTTCAACCCTAATTAAACACCTGAACCAGCTAATCAAGCTCTTTCTAGGTATACTACAAACTTCCAGGCAGGTGTGTTAAAGCAAGTTGGAGCTAAACTATTCAGGACACCGGCCCTCCAGGAAGTTTGAACATCATACAGCATAGATGGTCAATGCAGCTGAAACCAAGACCACCAGTGGGCAGACCAACCGATTAACCTTCTAAACCAGACCTGAACCACCAGAAACTGGCTTCAGTAGAGTTTCAACATAAGTTTAACTGAAAAGTTCTGTTGAAGAAGGAAAAATGAGCAGAAATTACCAGTTAAAGTGAACTCGGTTGAACCTCTGGTCCAAATTGGTCTACAGCACAAAAGGTGAACCAAGACCACAAGTGTGTAGGCCAATTGATTAACCATCTAAACCAGATATTAACCAAATCGAACCATCAGAAACTGGATTCAGTAGAGTTTCTACAGAGTTAAACTGAATAGTGCAGTTGGAGAAGGAAAAAACGAGCTGCAATTACTAAATAAAGTGAACCTATGCTTGAAAATCCAAAGGATATTAGCTTATAAGGTTGCCAAGTTGGTAATTTCTGGTCCAAAGTGGTCTACGGTCTATAGCTTAGTCAACCAAGCTGAAACCAAGACCACCAGTGCGCAGACCAAACGATTCACCATCTAAACTGGACTTGAACCAATAAGAACCATCAGAAACTGGTTAAAGGAACATCAGAAACAATCTACACTAAATTAAGACCCAGTTTTACCTGAATATTTTTAGGAAAGAGACAAAAATGTCAGTTTAACAACAGCAATTTAACTTCATTGAATTTCTAATAGAAATAATTGTACTGTAGGTAAATCAGCCTCAAACTAAACTAACCAATGAAATGCCAACTGATTAACCAACTAGACTATGACAAACCAATAATTATGACCAATAAGAAACTGGCTTTATCAGACTTTCAAGAGTTCTCAGTGAAAGAAAGAGAAAGCCGAGGAGATAAAAGGACTAAATTGGGCTAGTACGCAAGAAGGTAAACACATACAACAGCGGACACCTTGTGTCCAGGAAAAGCGTCCTGAGTTCTGCCAAGCATATCTTGCATCCTTAATTTCAGCGTTCAGGAGCGTCGGAATGTGAGGAATCTGAGCAGCGCCACCGGCCTCCAGCGCTTGTTTACATTAGCAGTGCTGCTTATCATTAGTCTGGATCCGCCTCTGTGCCGTACGCCAACCCCAACAATGCCCTGACGTCAACAGAACAATAAATCTGCGACTGTGCTCGCCCTCGCCACTGTCAATGCCTCTTCTGACTGTTGTGATGTTACAATAAAGAAGACACTAATATAAGTAACCTTAGACCACAAAACTATGGACAAATTTGATTGTACCCTTCCGATAAAGATAGGAAAAACTACAGTGGTCACTGAAATAAACAAACTATTGAGATATCAGATACTGCTTTTGAAATGTGGTTCAACAGAAGATTTAAAAGGCAATTTTTAACCGTTTGAAAAGGTTTTACGTGGACAAAATTGTTGGTAGCCTTCAATTTTGTGTACGCAAAGCTTTCAATAGTTTGCTTTGTGCCATTAATATTGTATTGTAGTATGTACAAAATTGAGATGTAAATATCTCCTGAAAACAGGATGAATAGCTTTTTATTGATGTACGGTTTGTTGTCATTTGATAATATTTGGCGGAGATATGACTATTTAAAAATAGGCAATCTGAACGTTTAGAAAACATACAAATATTGCAAAAACATTGCCTCTACAGTGCTCGAAAATTAAGTTCTTAGCATTGCACATCACTAATAACAAAATTATATTTTAATATATTTACTCAAGGAAACGTGAAAAAATTCTTAATCTTAATAATCTAATGATTTTTGGCATAAAATAAACAGCCTGATCTCACGAGAAAATGTAAGTATTTTACGTTTTGCCAGTTTAGTGGCTGATTCGTACAAATTCGTACCAGTTCAGTCGTACGAAATTGTATGATTTTAAAAAGGAGGCGGGGCACCTGACCCCACCCCTAAACCCAATCGTCATTGGGGGATGAGCAAATCGTACCAAATTGTACAAATTAGATTGTACGAATTCAGACAAATTAGCCACTAAATCAAAAAGTTACGAATTGCCATGAGATTGTGTTAAAAAATAAAACACAATAGTAACACTTAAGTTGAAGTAACAATTCACACATTTACTACTGGTTATTATTATTATTAAGATAATAGCAGTTTATTAGCACTATAAAGTATAATCTTATTTTATATTCCTAGTCCTACCCAAAGCCCAAACCTAAACCCAACTACTAACTCACTAACTATTAATAAGAAGCTATCTAGTACTGAGCTAAAAGTCTTAGTTAATGGTTTGTTAATAGCGTAAACTGTGCATTAAACCACAGTGTGACTGATATATTATAAATACGATCATTTTAATTTAAAAAAAATGTATTTTTTTTTGCTTTTTCCACAAATATAGCCGTGAAACACAAAACCAAGATCACATACAGTTGAAGTCAGAATTATTAGCCCCCTTTTATTTTTTTTATATTTCCCAAATGATGTTTAACAGAGCAGGGAAATTTTCACAGTATGTCTGATAATATTTTTTCTTCTTATTTTAATCTTATATGTTTTATTTCGGCTAGAATAAAAGCAGTCTTTAATTATTATTTTTTTACTATCGTAATACAATAACTTGCCTAATTAGCCTTGTTAAGCCTTTAAATGTCACTTTAAGCTGTATAAAAGTGTCTTGAATATCTATTCAAATATTATTTACTGTCATCATGGCAAAAATAAAATAAATCAGTTATTAGAGATGAGTTATTAAAACTATTATGCTTAGAAATGCGTTGAAAAAAATCTAATAATTCTGGGTGGCTAATAATTCTGACTTCAACTGTATATGATGTAAAACACAAACTCCGCCCACCATAAATCTCATTGGTCTGTATCCTCCTATATTTAAATGCTTTATCCACCGATATTTGCTTTCAGTGTAGAATAAGCTTCCGCCTGTTTAGTAAAGGACAGTCGCTCTTTAATCTCAGACGGGGTGAACAGGCCATTATTTAGCCCTGTCGCTAATTACACACCAGCCCAGACTAACTTGATGACTACAGCAGGCAGAGCCTACATTACAACCCTTACAAACAAGCAAGTCTGGATATGTTACCATAGTAATAATGTCACACGCTTACAGTGAGCAGTGTGGTATATGAATATAGCAATCAAAAAAGTACCACGGTATATGTTCAATATTGTGTGTGTGTGTGTGTGTGTGTGGGGTTGCTGTGTATCAGACTGATGCTATTTTAGTCTTGATTGCTGACTAGCCTCTCTGACGACTCTCTCTCTCTCACACACACACATACATCCAAATCACACATCAAACAGACCTCAGAGTGAGCGCATATGTGTGTGTGTGTTACTCAAGTTTGCTTGCTATCTGATTAAACAATGTGTTTAACCAAATAAAGGTGCACAGGTACATGAGTGTGTATATATCTGTATATGTGTGTGTGTGTGTGTGTGTGTGTGTGAATGGATGTGTGTGGATAGGTTATGAATTTACTGGCGAGTGTGTGTGGCGTCTCGGTGTCGGTCGGTTGGATGACCACAGTGTCACCCCGAATGACATGGTGACAGCCAGACGCAGAGTGTGTCCTGAAATAGAGTGTGCAACATGACACACACACACACACACACACACACACTTGTCTTCTGCAGCCTCAAGCATTCAGTTGACATCCTGAATGCTACCAGACCAAACACTCTCAACTAGAAGCCTACGACTCACACTAGGGCTGCACAATATATCGAAAAAAGTATTGTTATCGTGATAATAGTATATGTGCGGTATCCATATTGGGTTGCTGGTTTGAGTCCTGGCTGGGTCAGCTGGCATTTCTGTGTGGAGTTTGCATGTTGCATGTGCATGTGTGGGTTGTTGCATGTGTGGGTTGCATGTGTGGCGCTATAGGGGAATTGGATGAACTAAATTGATCATATTGTATGAGTGTGTGTGTGACTATGAGTCCATATGGGTGTTTCCCATTACTGGGTTGCAGCTGGAAGGGCATACGCTACGTAAAATGTATGACAGAATAGATGGCGGTTCCTTCCTCTGTGGCGACCCCTGATTAATAAAAGACAAAGCTGAAGGAAAATGAATGAATGAGTACCCATTGCAATCAATTACTTCACTTCATTACTAAAATTCATTTTAGGTGCTGCATGCATAAGTTGTTTATCCAAATCTGACCAATTAGATGAGGCCTTTACTATCTTCCCATCCCAAGCGAGAAAAATGGCAACAGCCAATAAGAATCTGACTTTCCACCAATGTTTTCAGCCAATCGAGGTGTTTTAATGTCTAAATGCTTGGTTGTTGACATTGTATTTTTAGACTTAACTAGCTCCGAAAAATGTTACCTGTTTATTTTAGCATGATTATGACATTTTTATATATATACACACAATCTTGTATATGAAAAAGAAAATCAAACACAGAGAATCTAAAACCCTTTTGTATTAGGAACTACTTTCTTCTGCCATTCATTCACATCTGCAACTGATGTCAGAACAGCAGAAGCCGTTACTAATTCACCGTCACTTTAGAGCTAGTGTTTGAATGATTCTCTATAGCGTAATGTGAAGCGGCGCTTCTGGTGTGTGACCCCCTTAAGGTGATAACAAAACAGCAAATTTTGCTCACATTTTATAAGGCGTGACATGAAATGAACGTAAATTGAACGTGACATGAAATGCCATCTGTCTACAGAGATTTCTCACCAGACTGCTGTTGTGTTTGCGATAAGGAGGGACAAGGCTGAATCCAGCTTCTTATTCACAGATTTTTATTGACTCTATCCGGTCCACCTTAAAAACCACGAGGCTTCCATTTTTCAGCTTTTTAATTCGTGCTCAAGAGAAAACACTGAGCGAGGGCTTATTATGCGATTCTGGCGCCATCTTGTGGATAGACAACGTCAACCGTCTTTGCACGCCGACGAGCTCTCCGAAATTGTAAATATTTTAAAATAGGCACTATTCTTAAAAATTAACTGCATAGTTGCAATCTAAACAACTACATTCTCAACTAAAAAAGCCTCAAAAGTACATTTGGTTGTCTAACAGCAGTAATATTTGTCAAACTGTAGAGTCTGCTTGTTGCTGGCTGTATGTAGGCGGAGTAATACACAAACGGTAAAGAGGCTGTACGGATGCTGATATTACTTATATCACGGCTATCAGCCAATTAGATTCGAGATCCAGACAGAACTGTTGTATAAATAACAGTTCTGTGATATATATATATATATATATATATATATATATATATATTGTGTAGTACTGTAGTAATCTTATGTAGTAAGAAATATTATCGCAAGACTAGTAAATATCACTTATTTATACACATATACACGTATTTAACAACACACTTTACATGCCAATTTGCACATAACAGCTGCACATATAACGTTGTATATAAGAGATATCAAACTCAATTCCTGGAGGGCCGCAGCTCTGCACAGTTTAGTTCCAACCCTAATTTAACACACCTGATCAATCTAATTGAGTCCTTCAGGCTTGTTTGAAACCTACAGGTAAGTGTGTTGGAGCAGGGTTGGAACTAAACAGGGCTGCGGCCCTCCAGGAACTGAGTTTGACACCCCTGCTGTATATAGTAAAAAAGCTGTATATACACTAGTTAATTTGTATATTTGCATTCACTACTATTTTTACAATGAATTTATAATCTGTTTTTTGTCCTGTCTCTGTAATTCTGTTGCACTGTAGAAGCTGTCATGAAAACAAATTCCTCGCATGTGTGAACATACCTGCCAATAAAGCTCTCTTTCTTTCTTTTTTCAATAAAATATGACAGATGTTCCCAGTATTGTGCACAAAAATTCATTCATTCATTCATTTTCCTTCGGTTCAGTCTCCTTAATAATTAGGGGTCGCCACAGCGGAATGAACCGCCAACTATTCCGGCATATGTTTTACACAGCGGATGCCCTTCCAGCTGCAACCGAGTACTGGGAAAATCCCATACACACTCATACACTACAGCTAATTTAGTTTATTCAGTTCCCCTATAGCGCATGTGTTTGGACTGTGGGGGAAACCGGAGCACCTGGAGGAAACCCACACCAACACGGGGAGAACATGCAAACTCCACACAGAATGCCAACTGACCCAGCCGGGACTCGAACTAGCGACCTTCTTGCTGTGACTAACAGTGACCACCGAGTCACCCTCATCAGTAATTATTAAAACTTCTAAGTCTTTCATGACTAATCCCACCTAAACGAGTTCACCTGAAGGTGTTATGAGAGAAAGCATCACTATTGTAAGTGAGATAAACAAATACTTTAATAACCCTTAAACAAATCCTAGATTATTGTTGTTTATGCTAACTAATTGATTAAGTTTTATGAATTCGACTGATTGGAAAAGCTGTTTAACGACTCAAAAATGAAATAGAACATGTCATGTGTCCAACTTAATACATTTGCTGGACTTATCAACCTCCCCGCTGTCTATCCCTTCCCCCCACCTCCCTATTTTGGTTCTGTATTTCTCCTACAGGGGACAAAAAGACTCTATACACACACACACACACACACACTCGGGGTCTTTGTTTGTGGTTGAGCTGAAGTCAAATCTCCATTTAGAGCTTTACAGCCTCAGGTAACAAACCATCCTTCCTCCATCCACACTGACTGCCTTTGGTCTGAGCAATCACACGCACACACACGCACACGCGCACACACACATTTACACACTTACACATGCAAACCCTCATTAACACACACTTAAACACACACACACACACACGTTCATTCTCTCTCTCTTACACACACACTCACATACACAAACACTCTCCCACACACACATTTACACTTACATGCATACATAAACTTACACTCTCTCTCTCTCTCTCTCTACACACACACACACAAACACACACTATCATATACACATTTACACACACAAACTCGCTATATCTCACACACACACACACACACCCACATTTACACTTACACATGCAAACCCTCATTAACACACACTCACACACACGTTCATTCTCTCTCTCACACACACTCACATACACAAACACTCTCCCACACACACATTTACACTTACATGCATACATACATTTACACTCTCTCTCTCTCTCTCTCTCTCTCTCTCTCTCTCTCTACACACACACACACACACACACACACACACACACACACACTATCATATACACATTTACACAAACAAACACTAGCTAAATCTCACAAACACACACACACACACACTCTCATTCGCTCTCTCTCTCTAACACACTCACATTCATACAGACACACACACTCTCTAACACACACACATTCACACTTAAACACACACTTTTACTATCATATACACATATTTACATTAATACACAAACTCTTTCTGACACACACACATTCACAAACACCCTGTGTTACACACACACACACACACACACACACACACACACACACACACACTCGTCGGGGTAAAGTTTTTCCATTTAAGGAGACTCAGCTTTTTAAACAGTCACTTTGTACATGAACAAGAGTGTCTGGAGATCTACTGCAATCACACACACACACACACACACACACACACACGCACGCACTGAGGCAGAAACAGGCAGACACCAGTCACTCAGCAGTCTGGAGAAGTTAATGATTATTTCTGTCTGTCTCCACACACACACACACACTCACACAGGGAGGGAAGTCGGTGTGTTTATTGATCTCCTTTGGTCTGGCTGCGGTTCAGTGTTTTACGAGCTCTTCTGTGCTGAGCCAGAGGAGAAGCGTGAGGTCAGGAGATCAGAGGTCAGGGGTCACTTCTGTGCCTAAAGCCAAAGCCGTGATGACGACAGCTAACAATGACACTCAACATGGGTTACGCTAACTCACTCCGCAGATGCCACTAATATGCAAACACTGCGGGACGGCAACGTCTCTGGGAAAAACAACAACTCACTGAGACACTCAGCTCGTTTTTAATGCGTTGGTAGCATTTGTCAGGTACACCAGCGTGTGTGTTGTTAATAAACATGACTATAGAACAGAAATACAATTATTCATGCTAAATACAAACAAAATAGACAACAAAAAGTGGTGATTTGGTAATATTAACCGCAACATAAAATAATAACGTCAGCAAAAATATGATCTTATTTCAATATTATTTTTAATATGGAATGTTTCACTATTCATTAACTCCAATATAAAATACTTTACAAATACACAAATTGTTGTACTTTTAATTATAATAGAATTATTATTATTATTATTATTATCATTATTATTAATACAATAAGAAAGAAAATCAACATTTAAGTAAAATATGTCACTCTTCATTATTTTTTATCAAAATTATTACTGATAAAACTAATAAAATAATTATTACTAAATAAAATATTATACGAATATATATAAATTATTTTACTTTTAAATATAATTAAAAAAAATTTTTTTAGAAATACAATAAGAAAAAATAAACATTTAGGTAAAACAATTTACTATTAATTATTTTTATTATCACAATTATTAATACTAAATAAAATATTATATAAATATAAATTATTTTACTTTCAAATATAATAAAAATATCATTATTATGATGAACACAATAAGAAAGAAAATACAAATTTTTAACAATTTATTATTAACTATTTTTCATCACAATTATTGTATACTATATAATAAATAAACTACTATATAATTATATATTTCATTAAACAAAAAGTTTTGCAATATTTGACTGCAAACAAAAATACTATTTATTTTAAAATATAATAAAAAAACATTGAAGTAAAATATTTCACTATTCATTATGCTCATGATCACAATTATTGAATTAAATACTAGAATGTTTTTAATTGTAAAACAAAATTGTATTCATGACAAATAACAAATGATAGTTTTAGCAAACAAAGAAAAGCACTGTTTTTTTTTAATTTCACTGCTACAAAAAAAATCTAACAAAAACAACAAACAAAGTAACAACCTAAAGAGGTAAGCAAAATATGATTTAAAAATACAAATATTTTTATATATATATATATATATATATATATATATATATATATATATATATATATATATATATATATATATATATATTGTTTTAGAAAACAAAGAAAATCACTGTTTTTTAATTTCAACATAAAAAATTACGTAATAAAAATATTATTTTATTTTTAAATATGATAAAAATATATAATATTATTAAGATAAATAGACAAAAATTAAATAACAAAATATTCGAGCAAAAATATTATTTATTTAAAAATAGAATAAAAAACAAAATAAAAATAATTATAATATTGTTAATAAAAACATAAGAAAATAAAAATTTAAGTAAAATATTTCATTATTCATATTATAATTATTAGTAATAAATAAATTGTTATGAAATAAATATTTCACTGTAAACAAAACAAAAATAATTTAGCTAAGAAAGGCACAAAAGGTTATGACCAACAGATATATAAATGCACATTTCTTCTAAAAACGTGGTCCTGAGCTGCCTGTCCAGTTTCACGTCCTCAAGCACGAGTTCATTTCAGGCCTTGTGAAACGATCACGCAAAAACTGGCAGACGTTAAAGATTCGTCATGCAAAATACCAACTAAACAAACAAAGCCAGAGGCCACTTCTCTGATGTGTGTGTGTCAGTTACGGCTCTGTAAATATTATCTTTTTCCTCAGGCGTCCGTATCGTAACAACAATCTCACACACACTCGACGGAGAGACTCGCAGACGGACACACGGACACACACGTTTGGCAGCTTCTTTGTTTGGAAGTCAATAAAGGAAACTGGCAATTAAACCGAGAGGCATTACATAACACACACACACACACGCGGAGTCAGGAAAACCTCCGACGTACAGGAAAACATTCATGCTGTCTGCTATTGTGCAGTAATACCTGAATCTGATTTACCACAGATTTACCACGCAACACTCCATTACTGTACGCTTACTGTATGTTTGCTGTAGGCGAGTCAGGGCTTTATGATATCATGCTGATTATTAGGTCAAAGGTCAGCGCTTGAACTCTTTCCACCAATAAAATGCCATAATGGGCAGGTGTAAATCTTTACTCTTATTTTCTGTTTTTTTTTCTATAAACTTTGCCAAAGACGTTTTTTTTTTTCCCACAAATTGCTTATTTATTTAAAATTACATTTGTATCAATAATTAATGTTTTATAACACTTTCTAGCACTTTTTCATAAAAATAAATAAAGATATTAAAAATGAATAAACGTTTTAATCTAATATATTTTTATTTTATTATAATTTAATTTTGGTTAATAACCAAAAGTTTATTTGTTTTGTCGTAGTTTATTTGGTTTATTAATTATTTTTTACTTCATTTAGTCTAATGTATATTTACATTTTAAAAAATTATTTTAATAATTTATTATCTTAAAGTTTTTTTAAACTTTGCAGCACACATCAATAATTTATTTACTCATTATTTATTACATATATTTTTATGCAAATGACATTTTTACTCATTTTACGTAAATCTCTACTTATTTAAATGTTTTGATTATTTTTACACAGTTTTTTCTGAACTTCGCCATAGAACTTTTTTTTCCATAAATTACTCATTTATTTTGAATCACATAATTATTCATGTTTAATGAAACATTTTTTAATGTTTTAGAATGTTTAATGAACTTTTCCACTGACTTTCTAGCACTCCTTTTCACAAATAAATAAGCTTTAAAAAAACTGTATACTTATTTTATTATAATCTAATTGTGATTTATTTACTAAGTTTAGTCTAATTCACATTTACATGAAATCTTTATTTAAATAATAATAATTTCATTTTTAGCAACTTTTCTGCAAACACCCATAATAGATTTACTTATTAATATATTTATTGTATAATTTTATTTAAATTAAATTTTTGCTTCTTAACTTTCCTTTATATTTATATAAATGTTTTTTTAGTTTTTTACATATGTTACATTGTTTTTTGTAAGAAAGATAAAATATATTTTTAATAAAATAAATTAATTTTAATCACATTTTCATTTATGCTTACACATTTGTCAGTTTCTTCTGAACTTTTCCAGACTTTCTAGCACTCCTATTAATTAATAAATAAATTAAACATATATATATATACATAAATATATGTAGTTGAAGTCAGTTTTTTTCTTTTTTAAATATTTTCCCTAACTATGTTTAACAGAGCAAGGAAATTTTCCCAGTATGTCTGCTAATATTTTTTCTTCTAGAGAAACTCTTAATTGTTTTATTTTGGCTGGAATAAAAGCAGTTTTTAATTTTTTAAACACCATTTTAGGGACAAAATTATTAGCCCTTTTAAGCTACATTTTTTTCGATAGTCTATAGAACAAACCATTGTTATAAAATAACCTGCCTAATTAACCGAATTAACCTAATTAAGCCTTTAAATGTCACTTTAAGCTGTATAGAAGTATCTTGAAAAATATCTAATCAAATATTATTTACTGTCATCATGACAAAGATCAAATAAATCAGTCATTAGAGATGAGTTATTAAAACTATGATGTTTATAAATGTGTTGAAGAAATCTGCTCTCTGTAAAACAGAAATTAGGGGAAAAAATAAACAGGGGGTCTATTAATTCTGACTTCAACTGTATATGTATAGTATATATATGTATATATATATATGTATATATATATATATATATATATATATATATATATATATATATATATATATATATATGTATATATATATATATATATATATATATATATTTTTTTTTTTTTTTTTTTTTTTTTATTTTATACATTTCTTTGTATTTATTTATACACAAAATGTATACGCAGTGAGCACACACACAACCCTAAACATATAAACACCACTTTTTATTTCGGATGTGATTAATTATTTAACAGCACTAGTTTAATGACTTATTTACCTTCACATAAAATGTTTATTTTAATAATACATTATTTAATTTTTATAAACACCCTAGAACTTCTTTCCAGCATTCATTTACATAAAACAACATATGATATATAACCATATTTAAATTACATCTTCATATATTTTACATTTACTCCTATTATTATTTATTTATTTAAAAAAAAACTTTTCACAGTTTATAAAACTGCACAACCAGTCAAGCCAGTCGAGCTCAGAAGCCACCGGTGTTGTTCTGCGTTCTCAGTCAGACAGTAAATAATTATAATGTCAATCTGAATTCTTTGATTGCAGTCAAACCAGAAGCACTGACAGATTTCTGAATGAACAGATCACGTGTGTGTGTGTGTGTGTGTGTGCAATGAAAAAACATCCCGTTCCTCTGTGTGTTTAGTCAAGACGTTAGATGCTGCTTTATCAAGTGTGTGTGTGAAGTGTCTGGCTCCTCAGGGCATTTGTCTGTCTTTCAGATTTCAGGCGACAATGTGGCCTCACAGCAAGAAGGTTGCTGGTTCGAGTCCCGGCTGGATCAGTAGGCATTTCTGAATGGAGTTTGTATGTTCTCTCCGTGTTGGCGTGGGTTTCCTCTGGGTGCTTCGGTTTCCCCCACAGTCCAAACACATGCGCTGTAGTTGATTTGGGTAAGCTAAATTGGCTGTAGTGTATGTGTGTGAATAAACGTGTATTGATGTTTCCCAGTACTGGGTTGCAGCTTCAAGGGCATCCGCTGTGTAAAACACATGCTGGAATAGTTGGTGGTTCTTTCCGCTGTGGCGACCAGTGATGAATAAAGGGACTAACCCGAAGGAAAATGAATGAATATGTTTACAGACTGACATTTTTTCTGACCCCATAACTCTTTGGTTAGCTGTTTTGGAAAATATAAACAGTTGTTTCAATATATCGTGAACATATATGAATTTAAATTTAGCAAATGTCACAGGAATTGCTCAATTATAAAGGAAACGTCCAGCTTTTTGACGGAGGAAGTGTTTGGTATGGATCCTAACAAGCTCAACAAAGCCTTCACAGTTGAAAAACATGTCGTCAAAGCCGCTCGCTCAAGTAGCCGCTTTGTGTCGTTTTTTTTTTTTTTCTCCGAATGTTTTCTTTCCGTTTGGCGGAGGCGCCGCGAGGCCCGACCCAAGACTCAAGGCTTTTTCCTCCGAGGCCTGATGTCATTTCCTGTGCTGCCCTTTCCTCTTGGCTAACCCAAACAAGCCCTGGAATGAGGCGGAGGTTTTCATGCTAGCAGCGAGTCTTGAAGGGCCCCTGAGGGGGATCTGAGTCTCCGGGGCCTCGGGGCCATAATAAAGGACTGATTGTGGATCAGCGGAAATGTTTGGGGGGGACAGCTTAACATAGACGAGGGCGCCGAAATTAAGATTTCTGGCCAAATGGAAAGCGAGGATTCATAATATACACCAGTGCATGATGATCACACTCCTTCCTCTATTGCAGCAGACACTTTGTTAAACACTTGTGTGTTTTATGTTTGTACAGATAGCTCTTTCATATTTTTAATGCGTTGTCTTTTTTTCTACAGCCACATACTAGTGACTAGTTAATTAGTTCAAGTTATTAGTAACTAATAAAGTTATAACCTCAAGTTTTTGATTGTAATGCAGTACTGTGCACTGTTTGTAAAGCTGCTTTGAAACAATAATTATTTTGAAAGCTCTATACAAATAAACCTGGATGAAATACTCTATATCAAAAGCCTTTAAATGGTTTTATAGTTGCTTTAAGCCAGATTTTAGATTCTTATTGTAGGTATTACTGTTATTTTTGCTATTGTTGTTAATATTTGAAGGTCACGAGTGGTTGTGTGAGCATTTCATATCATACTGTGTGTGACTGTATTTGAATTTGACTTTTGATTTAAATTGAGTGAATTTCACACTGACTTTTATAGATTTAAAAAAACAACAAGCAAAAACAGCAATTTTGCTCATTTGAATATGCAAAGATAACATAAGTTGAGTTAAAATGGCAGCATAATGCAAATATATGGATATTTAAATCTTTATAATGGTTGTTTATGGTTAAAGTTATTGCACAAATGTGTTTGTGCGCGAGATATTCCAGACAATTATGTTGTTTTATTAATAAACGTATTTAAATTATAAAATATAATAATAAATGATTGAATAAAATTCATTTATAAAAGGTATTACATACAGATATTTTTCAATAAAGACATTCTTGGTTAATATTTACAATATGTTTTATATAATATTAAATATATAAATATAATAAATATAGGTAATAATTTATACATTCATGTTTGTGTGTGAGAAAATCCAAACAATTATATTGTTTTATCAATAAACAAACTAATAAATAAATATTTAAATGATAAAATGTAATAAAAATTTATAAAATATTAATATAAAATATTAGGGAATTTAATAGTTTTTTATATATATATATATATATAAAAATATGCCAGGCTAATATTTTAATATTTACAATACTTTTTTTTATAAAATAATAAATATATAATTTATAGTATAGGAAATAATGTATGCGTTTATGTTTGTGTGTGAGAAAATCTAAACAATTATATTTTTTTATCAATAAACAAACAAATAAATATTTAAATAATAAAATGTAATATTTAATGATAAAATATCAATATAAATATAAAATATTAGGATATTTAATACAGATTTTTTTTTAATAAAAATTTGCCAGGTTGATATTTTAATATTTACAATACATTTTATAAAATATTAATTATATATTAAATATAGGTAATAATTTACGTTTTTGTTTGTGTTTGAGAAAACCCAAGTAGTCATATTGTTTTATCAATAAACAAACAAATATTTAAATGATAAAATATAATAATAAATTATTAAATTGAAAGTATTTTATACAGATATAATAAATTAAAATATGCCAGGTTGATATTTTAATATTTATAACAAATTTTATAAAATAATCATTTAACATAGGATTATTATCTTATAACAATTACATAATTAATGATATTCTAGATGCAAAAATCTGTAGATAATTTTGCTTTAAAATATGCCACTCGTTATTATAAAATTTTAAATGATATAAGGTTTAAATATATGATTATTATATAATTATATCTACAACACACTATGATATTTCAGAGACAAAATTGCCAAAATAATTATTAAAATTGGGATAAATATAAGACAAATTTATATATATAATATACAAAGCAACATTATGCTAGTTCCTATAGTAATCAGTGGTAAAGAAATAACCATATGTCTATTTTTCTATTAATATATCAGTCTGTCTGTACAGGAAGTCTGTCAGTCGCTGGCTGTCATATTAAGGTTAACCTCTTAATAACTTCAGACTAACCAGGACAAACCATGCTCAGACTGTCATCCAATAATCCTGACACACACACATACTCATTGGTAAGGTTTTAAGTTCAAGCTTGTTACACAGCTCTCTCTCTCTCTCTCTCTCTCTCTCTCTCTCTCTCTCTCGCTCTCTCTCTAAATAACAGACGATGAAAAGAGCAGAGCGAGTGAATGAGAAGGTCAGAGAGACGCTCGTTTCCTGTGAGTCCCACTTTTCTTCCTTTTCCTTCATCCCTCTTTCCCTCTCTGAGCTCCATTCACTCTTTCCAGAAGAAAACACACACATACACACACCTCAGCAGCGAGAGGACGAACACGGTCGCAGGCTCACATATCAGTCAAGTGTTTGTTTAAGACACAAGAGGACAATCTTTTATCCCACACACACACTAGCACAGCTATCTTTATGGGGACTTCTCATAGCTATAACGATGTTTCTACTGTACAGACTGTATATCCTCTCCATCTACCTCAAAACCAACCCTAACAGGAAACAATCTGCAGTTTTACACCTTCAAACTACTTCATTCTCTCGGATATAGGAGCCGTTTTCCTCACGGAGACCAAAAAAAGACTCAAAATTTACTTGTATTGCTATACTTGTGGGGACATTTGCTCCACACAGTTTAAGGAATACAACATACAAACACACATAAACATGAAACAAATGGAGGCCAGTGAAAGGGAGTGACACACACCCACACACACACACACACACACACACACCCACACACACAGCGCTCTGAGTGCTGGAGTTCTAACATGTGTTTATGTAAAGCTTCCATCATTTAGCCGATCTTATCTGAGAAGCCATCTAAAGACCCTTCACACACACACACACACACACACACACACACTCCGCCCAGCGCAGAATTAAACACCATCATAAAAACTCTTTAAAGTCGCTGTAATGAGAAACATCTGTACGCAGGAACTCTGCCTAACCAAACTCAACCAAACCAATCCCTCTCTCTCGCAGAAAACACAAACACACAACTCAGAGCTCAGGATGACACACTCCAGCAGGCTTGTGCGGATCACACACACACACTGATATAACCTTGTTTAGACAAAAGTCAATGTAAAATCTGTGTTTTTTTTCTATTGTTGAAGCTAAATCGGCAAATGAATGTACTAAAATGACCTTAAAAATAAATTAAATAAATAAACGAAACGCTTAATAAACTAAAAACAACACATGAAAAAAATGATGCTAAGATTTTAGTTGAAGTAACAATTCACACCATTTACTACCGGCTTATTACCTGTCTATTGTTAAGATATTAACAGTTTATTAGCACTATCAAGTATGCTCTTATTTTTCATTCCAAGTCCTACCCAAAGCCCAAACCTAAACCCAATTAATACCTTACTAACTATTAATGAGAAGCTAATCAGTATTGAGCTAAACGTATTAGTTAATAGCTTGTCAATAGCATGAACTCTACATTAACATAAAGTGAGACCAAAATAATTAACAACAATACTATATATTAGGGTTGTCGCGATGCCATTAATAAATCTTACGACACTATTACCAGCTGAAGAATCATGATACCAAATAGTATAGCGATGCTCTAATTCATAACTCAAATTATAAGGAAAATGATCAGAAATACTATGTTTTATGGTATAATAGGCCTACTTGAATTTAATTCATAATTCCCTTAGGGACAAAAAGTGTTATTTACATGTCACTTCACTAAAAACGTATTTATTCGATTGTTTATTTTGTAGATAACCAACCAACAAAAAATACATTGAAATAAAGATACAAATTAGCTGCTTGTTTAGTGTGACGTCACGCGAAGCATCTTCCGGGCCCAATCGTTCTATTCAACTACATGGGGAGACTCGTGAAATGCTATTAATAAACGTATACAAAGCGATTTAATACTTTCGAAAATCACGATCGCAGTATATATGTCCATGCCTAATATTCGATGGCCAAAGAGTTATTCATTTTTCTATAAATTGTTAACATTTCGGTATTTGTGATGCAGCAAGCCCAGAGATTGTTGTGTACACTATGACTTTATATAAAATTTACTTTAATGTGTGATATGAATAAAAAGTGATCGTAAACGAATGATTTCTCAACTCAAATGAGTGGCGGCTTGGACCCGGAAACAGTATTGCATACATCACCAACACATCACCACTTCACAAGCGGATACCAAACGAAAAATTTTTTCCCAACAAAATTAAGCTATAATAAGCGGTCAAAAATAGTTTCCATGTTTCCTGTTGCTATTTTTGGGTTGTATAACTATTTTTTTACCAGCCTTATCAGTTAACAATCCAAAGTAATTAAACACTTCACTTTGTAAATCGTTCTTTTTAAAAGATTGTCACAATTTTTGTAGCTACTAAATCATATTAACAGGAGCAGAAATGAACCGATGTGTGTTTGAACTGAAGCGTTAGAAAACGTGCAATAGGCTACAATAAAAGGCGGGAATTCTACACAGTTTTGCAACTTTAAAGGGCTCCACAAACTATTAAAATAAAATGGTTCATTGTTGCACAAACATGTGCGCATTTTAGTGACTTTTCCCTCATACGACACTATTTATCGTAAATACACCGTTAATGACGATACTACCGTTTACAAACTACAGTGGCACCGCCAGTATTTTGGAGCCATAGTATCGCGATATTACCATAGTACCGGTAAACCATGCAACCCTTCAATTTATAATACTAAAAACACCAATGCATGAAATATCAGTACAGTAAAGTAAAGCTGAGAACTAGTTAGCATCCCTCATCCGACATGACGATATCAGTGGATCAGGAAAGTACTTTAGATGCAGGTTACAGCCTTTCTGATGACAGATTACAATAACAAACGTCTTTTCATTGGAATGATGTGCAGGAATGTGCATTACGGAAGTAAAAATGTGTCATTTTATGATCTCTTTGACACATTTAGCAATCTTTAGCGGAAAATCTCTCCTTTAAAAACAAACCTCCAGCCCTCACTTCCTTATTATAAACTATTTTTGCATATTTAGATGGACTTTCAATAGCAGAGCATCTACTGAAAGATAAAAAATGGTCTGCAGCTCTTACCTGAAAACCCCATAGGGGCTGAATATGCCGTTCCTCCAGTTTCAGTGGAAGCAGGCACAGAACCTGGAGAATCTGCGGAGAAACACAAGAGTGACAGCTGTCAATCACAGTGTTAAACACTCAACCTTTACTTACACACAGCCTTCATTTTAGTGGAAATGGTTTAAATCCAGCGCACGCTCGCTCATTCCATCGCCTTTTTCCGTCATGCTAAATAAACAACGCTTTAGCCAAGAACGCTAGCAAGCGAGCGAGAGCGGGAGTGCTGTAATAGGAATACACAGTTTAGCAGGATACACTCCATCAAGCCCAAAACAACGAGCTAGTCAGGAAATAGCTGCAGCCTTGAAAAACTGTGTACAGTAAATTTTCTAATTGGCGTGCGAGCAGACAGGAAAAACACCCCGTCGCTCCCTCTTTCATGTTAACCCTTTAATAAACCAGCCGGGAATATTGTCTCCATATGTTCTGCACCAATGTCACGTTTACTTAACGCTAAACTACTGCAGGAGAAAGTGCATTAGCCCTCAATGAAAGCCAATGCTAATTATAATGTTAGCTCATGATAAAAACAAAATTGTAGATTCAATTCGAAGCGGATTAACCTTGTGCTAACGGCAAACATCAGAATCTAGGTCTAAATGGCTAAAAGACGAGACTAATGCTAAGTTAAGAGGTGATTAGTGAGTTTGTGTTAGCCTCAGTCTGTTCCTCTTTAGCCATTGCTAACAGAAGATCAGAAAATGTAGGTTCAAGTAGCTAAAAGCTAGCTGACACTGGAATAGAAATTGGATCTATAATAATTTCTTAGTAAATACTGCATTCATTTCAGGGCTTATACATGAACTACGAAGAGCTAAAATGCTAAACAAAATCATCATATATGATTCAAGAGCAGTTTAGCTAGCAAGTTTAGAAACTGCTGACAAAAACATTAAAAATTAAAAGCACTTAAGTTAGCGTTAGCATTTAAAAAGACTTTAACAAGACTAAACAAACCATTTCAATGTCTTTACATTGATAAGCACCAATACATCTTAAATAATTTTAAGATTACTGACACTTGTAGGTATACATATTAGAAGAGTTTAACCCTTGCACTAAAGCTACTTAAGTCTATTTTATTACGTTTTAGGACATTTACTATGGTAATATCTTATATGTTTTCTAAAATCATTCCCAATTAATGAATTCCTAAGCAGTAAACAGTCCACTTATATGCACAATGCCATTTTAAGTTCATTAGTAAGCATTAGTAGATGGTATTTCCTGAAAAAGAGTTTTAAAAGCCCATTGTGAGTGTGAATTGGTGTCACTTTCGGAAGCAGGTTTCAGAGTTGGACGCTTTCCCTGAGCTGTGGTCAGTCTAATGAGACACACGGTCAAACCTGAACCTCACCGCAAAGACAGACCGAGGGAGGGAGAGGAAAAATGAGGGATCAAGCAGGAGCTTCAAACACCTCATGATTCATTTTCCAGGGGGCAAAAAAACAAGCCGTTTTTATAACAGAATCTTTGATACTGTCCAGCTCCAGCCATTCACTCGGTCTGCCTCCAATAAACAATGACAGAATAAAAATGTGTAAATCACTGTGTACATACACACAAGAAAACTAGTGGGATGGTATTTAAATGGTAAGAATGTCATGTTATTACCACTGCAAGTTTTTCAAAACAACAACAAAAAAAAGCTTCTGCATAAAATGAAACTTCAAGTGGTAAGAATACTATAGTAAAAGTCAAAAACATTTACTGCAAGTGATCTTAATGCAAACTAAAACCCCCCACATACAGCTCATCTTAATTTTCAACTTATTAAGTTGTGTCTGAAAATTATAAAAATGGCATTATCATGTTTTACCGCTGTAAATCCCCCTAATCATTATTTATATTAATAATCGAACTGCTCAAATTTACTACTAAGACTGTTTACATTTATTGTAATAAATTGGTGTTAACAGTACTTCTCAAAACAATGACAGTTAAAGCAGATTCAATACGTGTAAATCACTGTGTGTACATAGAAACTTACAAGACAACTTACAAGAAAACTAGTGGGATAGTATTTAAATGGTAAAAATACCATGGTATTACCAACTTCAAATTATAGGGAGTTTTTAAAGATAGGTAAAAATACCCCAGTAAATGTCTAAAAACATCTACTGCAAGTGATCTTAAACCCAAATTAAAGAAGAAAAAAACACAAGAAAGACTTCAACTTAAGTTGTGTCAGAAAATGATTAGAATGGTTTTACTATATATTACCGCTTTAAATGCCCCCAAATCATTATTTATTTCAATTCTCAAACTGCTCAAACTGCACTACTAAGATTGTTTACATGTAAGGTAATGTAAGAAATTGGCATCAACAGCACTTCCCAAAACGATGAAGGTAAAAGCTGATTAAAAATGTGTAAATCACTGTGTGTGTGTGTGTGTGTGTGTGTGTGTGTGTGTGTGTGTTTGTGTGTGTGTGTGTGTGTGCACAGAAACAACCACAGTCAACCACATTTGACTAGCTCTTGACACGACTTTTTGTCTGTCATTACAAGTGCGAATGTTTCTTTTTCTCAGTCGCGTCTCCTCGATTAAGAGCTTAAAGCCATTGATATGCAAATGACCTCACATCAACGGCTGTTTTGTCGCACCTAGCCGACAACAATGCGCAAATGTGTCACAGTTACCACACAGACAGATACATATATGTGTGTGTGTGTGACAGTACCTGACGTTATCAACGAGACGCAGTCGCTCAAACACAAGCGACAAATAACTTCCTCCAAACGTTCAGCATCACTCTCTCTTTCACCCGTCTTCTATTGTTCTCTGTCTCTCGTCCAAGAGTTAATGGATGAGTGTGTGTGTGTTTAAATGTGTGTGTGTGTGTGTCCTCACAGGAAATGTCCTCCCCAAACTGGCTTTCCTGTCCTCCACCACGGCGCCTGTTCTCGTTCACATTCTTGCTTTCTCTCTCAGTCGCTCCGAAACCCCAAACTGATTCATAAAAGAAGAATGACTCAAAGATGGAGAGCCAGCGTTGAGTCGTTCCCACACCAAGTCACTCGCACTATAAACATCACCAAAAAATTAATCGTGGAAAGATTTCGAAACAGCCCAGCGTTCTGGGCTGGATTTCTCAAGCGTGTTCTGGGTAAGCGATACTGTTCAACTCAAAAAGACGTGAGGAGTTTTTGGCCGGGATTGAGAAGGATCTTTACGAGGGCCATCGGCAGGAAACCTCATCCGGGACGCTGCCAAACACAACATGCTTATCTGAAGCCAATATACAGGACATACTTATGAGCATTATGGGTAAGAAAGAGAGCAAACGCTCAGAGGAAAGACGCAAAGCGGCACTCCCAAAACCTCAAGATTCATTTGGCAGATAAATCAGCTCTCGGTTTCCGAACTCTTCATCTACTCCACGCACAAACATTTAGACGGAGGAAAGTAGCATTTGCTTCAATATAACATCACGCTATATTCATTTTCAACTGCAACATACTTTTAATCACTAGCACTGTGCAGTTATTTGAATATGTTATTCAATCTGTACCACATATAGTAAAGTTTGTGTACATATAAAATATACACCATAAAATGATTACTATTTTTTATACCACAGTGCAATGTCTAAACGACCTATCAAACATTGTACAATTCACCACACGGTGTAATTTCATTATCATTGCATTTAGCATGGTACTAAAAGAATACAGTACTCATGACCATTATATTTGCATCAAGCTATTACTATAGCAAATGTCTGAAAACCTCAAATGCAAGTGATTTCCAACTTAAGCTGACTTATGAAGCATCCACATCGCTCTAAATTTCAGTTTAAAAATTGTTGGGATGGTAATTAAATGAGTGTACACATGTCCAAAAACACTTTGCTAATGATTGTCAAGAACTCAAGATAAGCTTTTAAGAGATTCAACAACATGTGCAGTTGTATTTAGGATACAGCATCAATTTACAAGAAAGCTAGTTGGATGGTATTTAAATGGTAAGAATACCATCGTATTAGCATTACACATTTAAAACAAAAACAAAGAGCTTCTGCTTAAGCTTGAAATTAAAGTTCAAATTATAGGGAGTTTTAAAAATATAGGTGGAATGGTAGGAATACCATAGTAGACATTTACTGCCAATGATTTTGAGCTCAAACTAAACCTCCAAACTAAAAAGAAAACAACATAAACCTCATTTTCTGGCTGAAACTTCAACTTAAGTTGTGTCAGAAAATGATTAGAATGATTTTACCATTTATTACCACTGTAAATGCCCCCAAATTATTACTTCTATCAATTTTCAACTGCTTAAAACTTACTACTAAGATTGCTTACTGTTTACATTAAGTAATTTACAGTACTAAAGGAATACAGTACTCATGACTATTATATTTGCATCAAGCTATTACTTTAGCAAATGCCAGTGATTTCTAACTCAAACTGACTCATGAAGCATCCATATTGGGTTAAATTTTAATTAAAAAATTGTTGGGATGGTAATTAAATAAGTGAATCCCGGTTTTCTGATTGCATATGTCTAAAAACACTTTGCTAATGATGTTCAAGAACTCAAGATAAGCTTTTAGGAGATTCAACAGCGCCTGCATACATTTAAGATAAAGCATCAACTTACAAGAAAGCTAGTTGGATGGGATTTAAATGGTAACAATACCATGGTATTAGCATTGCGAACTTAAAACAAAAACAAGCTTCTACTTAAACTAGAAATAAAAGTTATTATAGGGTAAATTATAGGGTGTTTTAAAAATAGGTGAAATGCTTGGAATACTATAGTAAAACTAAAACATTTACTGCAATTGATCTCAAACTCAAACTAAACCTCCATACTAAAAAAACAACAACATAAACCTCATTTTTTAGCTGAAACTTCAACTTTAGTCGTGTGCAAAAACTATTAGAATGATGTTACCACTGTAAATAACCACAAATCATTATTTATCTCAATTTTTAAACTGCTTAAAATTTACTACTAAGACCTTTTACATTTAAAGTAGTGTAAATAAATGGTGTTAAAACATTGTGATAACATCTTTAAAAAAACCTTCACTGCGAGTAATATTAAAACTAAAAGTATGCTTTAAATGTAGAATTAAACTGGCTAATTCACATACTATTTCACAAGAACATGGTATTTTCATAGTAAACATAACAACAAAAAAAATTTGCATTGCATTTCAACTCAAACCAAACTTTTGAGAGGCTTCAGACATCTGCTTAAATTTAAGATGAAACTTCAACTTACCAGGTGGTTTAAGAAAATCGGTGGGATATCTTGAGTACGGGGGTGGGGGGGATTCTGGAAGAGAAGAAAGAGAGAGAGAGAGGCCGTGAGTGGAGATGTGGGCTGATGATAAGGCCTGGCATTCTCTGGGAAAAGTGTTTGTGTAGTGCTGAGGGTTAGAGGCAGGACAGCTCTGATAAACACACGGCCGCCTGGCGCCAGACTCCACACACACACACACACAAACACGCACACACACACAAACTAACTTCACTGAACACTGGGGCCTCCGGCGGGTTTCACATGAACAACCACAGACTGGAGGTCCAGCTGAAAAGTCTGTTGCATTTCTCCACATGGAAACACAACATTCATCACTCGGAGAATAATAATTTTAATCAGAACCAGCTGATTCCTGATGCTAATGGCTTGTTTGATTTGATTAAATAGTAAGGTAGATTAATAAAGCCTAAATGTGTCTAACATTGTTATATATGCTAAAATAACTTACATATGTTTTCTCCAAGTCAACAAACACACTCTTGATGTCTGTTTTAATATGTCTAACGCAAATATACTATCATCGTCATTCTATTTGAGCATTTTTAGTAAACAAGAAGTATGTCAGACACACTGGAGCCTGAAGTGCTGCATTCATGAGCCAACATTGATGTTTAGCAGGAAGCTTGAGGTTATTCTCACCTAGTAGATTTTACAATAACCTACATGTGTGTCATTATAATGCTACATAAGCACCATAAGAGCCTTTCACAATGGCCAGAACAGTTTGAGTTCAAATCCCCCAGTGTTCTCTGTTCTATACGGACCTGTAATTAGATACCACAGCTTATACGAACGTTATTACAATCCTACATAAGCACCAAAGCCAAAAGAAACCAAGATTTGTGTTCAAGAGACATATTTAGCACATTATCACAGTGTTATACATCAACATCAGTGGTGAATGTGAGCAGATTGATGTTCATACCGAGCTCGCAGAGTCTGCTCATATGATGCGGGTTGCAGCACACGAGCTCCGGGTTGATTTTCCCATAAGATTCACAGCACGAAAGTCTCTTTAATTCCGAGGAGTGCCGGAGGTCCGGCCACCGAAACACCTTGTAGAGCAGCAACGGCAGCGGGTACGACTGTTGACCCAGCCTGGCGTCCGCTTTCCCGGGCAGGAGGAGGCAGGGGCTCCGCGCTCCCCCCCGGGATTCGACCGCCTGTAAAAGCACCTCCAGCTGCTTCTCCTTGATCTTCTTCAGGATCGAGTATGTCAGCGCTTTTAGTTCGGCCTCGGTGCCGGGGTTCGGCTTACTGGCCAGGCAGCAGCCTGCGGTGCCGCCGCGCGTACCAGTGTCCGCGTCCCCCTCACCCTCCACGGGCGCGCGGCTCCTCCAGAGTCGCCGGACGAGCCCCGATCGTTTGGTCCTGAACATGCGGGACGACAAGAGGGTTCCCCGGCTACAAAACGGCCATTTTGTCCGCAAGTCATGAAGATCCGGAGGTCCGAATCCACAGGCGCAGAGCAGACGGCGGAGAAACGGCGAGCAGGAGAAGCGCACGCGATCTGTTTCATACGCCAGACTTTAATATTTCACCAAACCAACCGACGCGGAATCCAAAAAAACTGTGCGACTGTCTGGAAATGAAACGACCTCGAATCGCGGTCACACCGAGTGCGCAATCATCGATCCACAAGTTCGTTAATCCACAGCGACCATCCGCGATCTCACATTCGGGATTAATAACCGTTTTCTCGGTCTGGCATCAAATCTGCAGCACAAACCGACACGTTAAATCGTTAAATCCACATCAGACCCGCTGAGGAAAATCTGTCGCTCTCCTCGACGGCGATTCGAAAAAAAAAACAGGTTTGCGTTTGAAATATCCACCACAAAAAAATCCGTGTCCCGGTGATCGGTAATGCGGGAAGTTTCCTAGTGCGAGACGCAGAAGAGTCGATGAAGAACTGAAGGACTGAGGAGGAGATGAAGATCAGACGCCTGTGTGTGTGTGTGTGTCCCTCTCTCTCCGCGTCTCCGTGTCTCTCATTGGCGCGCCGCAGGTCATGTGATTGTCTAGACACCCTGTCGCTTTAAAAAAAAAGAAAGAACAGGCAGGAAAAAGTGATTGTGTTGCGCAAACATAAAACAAAGTAACATGTACCGTCAGACTGACACATCGGACACCGAGTTTATAAAGTCACAGATGGATTTAGAATCGTGTGTTTGTACTATTTGTACTGTAGTGCTATGAGGGACGAACTGTAGTTTCAAATGTGAACGCACACACACACACACACACACACACACACAGACAGACACACACAGAGACAGACAGAATGAACTCAACAAATGTTTATGAAGCAATCAAGACATGTTTACATGGAAAAATACTTTTCCATGAAGTCTGGAAATATTAAATGGTTTACACAAATGTAGTAAATACACAATATGCAATTATGTTTATATATTTAATATTAAATTTGTATATAATTATTATTATTATTTTTATATACATATTTATTAATGTTATATATATATACGGAATTCTCAATATACTATGGATTGTTAAATTTTAAAATCAATTGGTTTGTTTACTATTATTATTATTACTATTATTATTATTATTATTACATTTATAATTACTATTATTATTATTTGTAGTATTATTATTATTTGTATTATTATTATAATTGTTACTATTACTATTATTAACATTATTACATTTATTATTATTATTATTACAATTATTACTATCATTATTATTACCTTTATTTTTACAATTGTTATTATTACGATTATTATTACAATTATTATTATTACAAATATAATTAATATTAGTTATTATTATTATTATTATTATTATTATTATTACTATTTTATACATTTTATTTAAAAATTGCCAAATAGTATTATTGTTTTTTATATTGTATACTATATTATTTTATTATTTATATTATTTTGCATTGTATTTGGATGACTATTATCATCATTTTTGTTGTTGTTGCTGTTCTACCAAATATTTATATTACATGAATATTTAAATTAATTTGTCTTATTAATTATTATTATTATTATTATTATTATTATTATTATTATTATTATTATTATTATTATTATTATTATTATTATTATTATCATCATGTTTGATTGTGTGAATGGATTTCCTCTATAAAAACTCACGAACTGCTGCCGCCTACCGGTTTGAAAAATTACACATTTTTAAAGTAGACACACACACACACACACACACACACACACACACACACACACACACACACACACACACACACACACACACACACACGCAGTTAGTATAATAAAAAAAACAATTTTGAGGTTGTGCAACGAGTTTTGGTGCATCAGATGAGTCACAGTTTACACACACACACACACACACACACACACACAATACAAATGCAATCTCCAAACCACTCAAGAGCTTTCATCTGTTCATCAGTAGCTCGATCTTTTCAAAACACTCAATGCTTTCGCGGGGTTTTGGGGAATGAAGGGGGTCGCGTGCTCTGATCATTGACGGACACAAAGGCGCGCGGCGGGGGAGCGTGGCTCACAGGCGGCCGGCGCGCGCTCAACTGTTTTTATTATTATTACTATTTTAATTATTATTATAATGCTCAAAAACGGTGCATACAATATTAAGGTATACATAAAATAACAAATATGCAAAATACATATATCCTTAATGATGAAAAACAACATAAAAAGAAAGAAAACAGAAAAAAACACGAGGGGTATTAAACAACACATATTGAAAAGGCTAAATATATAAGTCAATAAACGTTTGCAAACAGATCTTTTAGGCTTTTTGTTGTTAGATGATTTTTGCAATTACAGATCTGCACAAATTATTCAATAAAAACACTAAACAAAGGCCTGGAGGTTGTAAAACTGGACTTATGAATGTAAAGATGTATATAGAGCAAAAACAAATTCACGGCGCGCGCTCAACTGTCGGGTCAAACTGACTGAATGACGAAATCGGCGGCGCGCAGCAGATCTCTCTGTGTGTGTGTGTGTGTGTGTGTGTGTGTGTGTGTGTGTGTGTGTGTGTGTGTGTGTGGCCGTGACGTCAGCAGCAGCTTTCCTAACGAGATCTAAAAACGAGCGATTGAAGAAACGAAATGAACAGAAATTAAAGTGAATCAGCGCGTCATTCATAACAGTCTGAGTAGGAGATAATGATGACGTCGATGATGACGATAAAGAGCTGCCATTGTTCGTGGATTCAGACTGGCGCCGCTCGAGCTGATGAAGATCTGCTGCTGTCACACAATCACCAAACACTGCACACCATCTCCTTTCAACTCATTCATCTTCTCTTCTCTGGCTTTTTTTATTTATTACAATTTTAAGACCATACAGAATAAGAAAATAAATACTTTTTCCCGACTATGCCCTCACAATTAAATAAAATAAAATGTATTCAGTTGTAAAATGTATCATTTAAAATGTATTAATCAAAACCAACATATCTCTTTTCTGTCTTTTTAAATATGTTTAGTAGCTGTAATTTCTATATTTGGTCTTCTTATATAAATACTTTAATAACATTTTCATTAACTTCTTTTATTCCTTTAAATTGAGACACTATTTAGTTGTTTAATTGTTGACTTAAGCAGTTATTTAGCTATATATTTCTTTCTTTAAACACTAAGTAGCCTTTAGTAGCCTATTTTCTTTTTTTTTCGATTTCTTTAATATTTTCAGTGACCAATGTAAAATATTTATTATTTTTTTCTTTTTGTTAATTCAAAGATTTGATTGTTTATTTCTATTTCATTTATTACAATATTTTTTAATCTATCAATTCAATTTAGGACTTTTTTGTATAGTTATTATAAATTATTTCGTTATTATTTTTTACTTTTATATGAACTACTCTTACTACCATTATTAATGTTGTAATTATTGTTGTATATATTAGGCTAGTTTTCTCCACATTTTTCTTACTTTTCTCATTTTCCCCCTTTTTTATTTAATAATAATAATTTTTTTTCTCTTAAAATTCAATCTACTATCTGTGCCACAGCACTGCCCTTGTTTATTTATTTGATTTATTGTAAAAATCTATTTTACAATTTGACACATTCAAGCCACTGCAGAAGTCTTCTAACCAACAGGCCCATGTCATATTCAGTACAGATGCTTAATAAATAACACACTATAAATTAAAAGCATTAACGTGTGCCATATATTTTTGGTTTCACAAGCTTTGGAGACCTAACGTAAAGTACGCTTTTAAATAATGGGTCACCTAGAGCTTTCGTCATGAGCCATGGCTGCGTTCAAAATGGCATAATGGCTTTCAAAGTGCACTGCGAAAGGAACGCAATTGTCAATATGAAGATCACTAAAACTGAAGTGTAAAAATTAATTTAAGCAAATTACACTAAAGAGTGATGACCTTAATGTGTTTAAATCATTACAAGTTTAAATGTTAAAATGTTCTAAACAAATAGGGCATAGAGGGGATAACTGAGAATAGAACATAGCCGTGATTCTAACTGCAGCTCTAGAGGTCTAGTTGCAATCGTACAAATTTGCGACGCAGTTTGTGAATGTTTGTTGGAACGACGGATTTGGTAAACGGCAAATCAATGAACTATTTTTGTTATGATGCAACTTGCGACCTTAGTTGGCTTACGGTGGTTTTCAAAACGCACCCGTTGGGGATTGAGCGACTAACAATCTACCTCATGAAAACTAGATGTTACGAATCACCAATATGGTGCAGCTAAATATCAACTTCGATATAAAATGGCCCTGGGAGTAAATAAGTAATTAAATAAGTATTTGTTTGAGTATAATTAATACTTTAAATACTCTTTTATTTTAAAGCACACTGTAAAACCCAACAGTCAACTTTATTAAATGAAATAAGTGTAGTCAACTCAAAATCTACTGATAGTAATACTATTCATTTAAAAAGAGTTTGACTCAGTGTGGAAGGTAATGAGTTATTTAAATACCTCATTACTTTAACTTGGTTTCCTCAAGCAGTTTGAGTTGCCCTAACTTATTGGTTTTACAGTACTTAGTTTGCTTGAGTTCTCTTCATTTCTTGGGTTTTACTGTGCTCAAATTGCTTCGTTTACTCAAATGGATTAAGTTGACATGACTCAGTAGGGGTGTCATGATTTCGATTTTAAATCGAAATCGATCAAAATTTATGCTCAATTTCGATTATCGAATCAAAAAATAGAATCGTCGATGCTGCCACGCCCCCATGTCACGTCAGCTTGGCTTGCCAAGCGGGAAAAAAACAGGCTTGTTGAAGAGCTTGTTAAACTGCAGAAGCAGGAGACCCGTCGACAGAACTTAAACCCTCTCCTCTTTCAATTAAGTCGCCGGTGTGTAAGCATTTTGGATTTCCAGTGAGTTATGTTGACAACGTTCGTGTTGTCGACAAAAAAACACAGTTTTGCAAGCTCTGCTATGTACGTATTACGTACGGTTCGTCCGATAGACAACACCGGCATCGCGATCCTCCGCCCCCTTAGTCATTTTAGCGAACACCTCAGATACTGTTGGCTGGTTCCTGTTGGTTGTGCGTCTTTTTTTACCGACGCCATTATAACGACACAGGTCACTGCCTATTCACGAGTCCCGCAGAAAAAGTGATTGACAGGTGGTAATTATGTGTGTATCTTGCCTTTATTCATTTACTGTATGATTTGTTTATGGGTAAAACAAAGACCATGCAGGTCAGGTAGTTTAAACGGTAGGCTACAAATAATTAATTGGTCATTAATTAATTAATTATTCATAATCGAAAATCGAATCGAATCGTGCCTTTAGAATCGAAAATGTAATCGAATCGAGGATTTGGAGGATTTGGATCAACCCAATGTGAAAACGAAAGTGACCAGTTATGAAAATGAAGTGAGGTGTCGCGGACCTTTATTCTGCCGCACTATGCGCGGATATAACTGAGGACGCGCGGGTGCTGAGGGAGGAAGGTGTCGCAGACATAACTGAGGACGTGGGTGGTAAGGGGGGTGTTGCGGACGTCGCCCTCTCTATACTGCCGCCCTAGGCGGCCGCCTAGGTCGCCTCTATGGACGCGCCGGCCCTGCTCAGATGGCATAGTTACCTTAAGTTTTTGGGTTTTACAGTGCAGGCACGCAAATCAAATATCAGATGTCCAGCCTGATCTCACGAGAAAACGTAAGTATTTTGCCAGTTTAGTAGGTAATTCATACGAATTTGTACAAGTTCAGTCGTACGAAATTGTACGATTTTAAAAAGGAAGTGTGGCACCCAACCCCACCCCTAAACCCCACCGTCATTGGGGGATGAGCAAATGCAAATCATACTAAATTGTACGAATTAGATTGTACGAATTCATTCGAATTAGCACCACTAAATCAAAAAGTTAGGAATTGCCGTGGGATTGTGTTGCAGATGTCTGTGCAGCGGTGGTGAAACTCTACAGAAAGTCCTGCATCAGGTCATTTTCTGGTTTTGGCAACACTGGGTATGTGGGAAAGACATTTCTGACTTCAGGCTGATGAAAACAACCGTTTGTTTGTTTATCAAACATGGACTCACCTGACAGATCAGCGCATTTCTGTTTATTCACCATGAGATCCTTCTCCTGTTGTTCATCTCTGATGTCCTGAAGATGCAGGAAACACAAATACTGACAGACAAGACTCAAACTCTGGCCTGCTGTGTCACAAAGTAAAGATCTGCTTCCTGATTCTAGTGTATAAAAACATCTATAAAACAGAAAGAGCATGGCTTCATTAGATAAGGGGGTAGATGAGGTGTTGGTAGATTTTCTAGATAAGGTGTTGCCATGCTGTTTGGTTGACAGGGTGTTGCAGTTCTAAGCTGTGTTGTTCTTACGCAATGCGAGTTATGAAATAATATTACTTTTCTAAGTAATGAGTAATGCTTTACTTAAAAAATCATATAGTAATATTTAGGTTACTTGATTAAATATGTAATGCAAGTTACTTTTTAGGTAAATTACTTACTTGAATTTTGCCTTCAGATGTGCCTTAATCCTTCGTGGCGTAGATTCAACAAGCTACTGGAAATATTCCTCAGAGATTTTGCTCCATATTGACGTGATAGCATCACACAGCTGCTGCAGATTTGTCGGCTGCACATTCATGATGCTAATCTCCTGTTCCACCAACCCAATGGTGCTCTATTGGATTGAGATCTGCTGACTGTGGAGGCCATTTGAGTACAGTGAACTCATAGTCATGTTCAGAAACCAGTCTGAGATGATTTGTGCTTTATCACATGGTGCGTTATCCTGCTGGAAACAGCCATCAGAAGATGGGGACACTGTGCTCATAAAGGGATGGACATTGTAGGCTGTGTCGTTGACACGATGCTCAGTTGGTACGAGTGCTTGTTTGAGTTACTGTTGCCTTTCTATCAGCTGGAACCAGTCTGGCCATTCTCCTCTGACATCAACAAGTCATTTGTGCCTACCGAACTGCCGCTCACTGGATATTTTCTATTTTTCAGACCATTCTTTGTAAACCCTAGAGAAGGTTGTGCGTGAAAATCCCAGTAGATCAGCAGTTTCTGAAATACTCAGACCAGCCCTTCTGGCACCAACAACCATGCCACATTCAAAGTCACTTAAATCCTTTTTCTTCCCCATTCTGATGCTCGGTTTGAACTGCAGCAGATCGTCTTGACCATGTCTACATGCCTAAATGCATTGAGTTGCTGCCATGTGATTGGCTGATTAAAAAAATTGCATTAACAAGCAGTTGTGCAGGTATACCTTATAAAGTGGCCTGTGAGAGTATAGCTCTGGGCTGAGAAAGTTCTCAGATGATCCTAAATTATTTTGTTAATGTGTTTTTAAAGGTAAATGAAGGTTATACAGTGCATTGTTGATCGCAGAAACTGCCAGTTCTGAAAGAGATTAAGCCTCCACCAGATAAGAAAAAGCAGTGCACAAGTGACTCAAAAGTAACGTAACATACTACTTTCCGTAAAAAGTAACTGAGCAACGCAACTAGTTACCTTTTTTTAGAGTAACTCAGTATTGTAATGGATCACTTGGTTGTGTCGCTGGTCATTGGTGTGTATGTGTTTTGAGCAGCTGGAGTGGGTGTTTCGCTAGAGTTTCTGCACATGAAGTGAATTTCAGAGAATTCCTGCTGAAGCTAATCTATCTATCTATCTATCTATCTATCTATCTATCTATCTATCTATCTATCTATCTATCTATCTATCTATCTATCTATCTATCTATCTATCTATCTATCTATCTATCTATCTATCTATCTATCTATCTATCTATCTATCTATCTATCTATCTATCTATCTATCTATCTATCTATCTATCTATCTATCTATCTATCTATCTATCTATCTATCTATCTATCTATCTATCTATCTATCTATCTATCTATCTATCTATCTATCTATCTATCTATCTATCTATCTATCTATCTATCTATCTATCTATCTATCTATCTATCTATCTATCTATCTATCTATCTATCTATCTATCTATCTATCTATCTATCTATCTATCTATCTATCTATCTATCTATCTATCTATCTATCTATCTATCTATCTATCTATCTATCTATCTATCTATCTATCTATCTATCTATCTATCTATCTATCGTTTATTCATCTGCCTATCCATCATCTATCAGTCCATCCATCCACCCAATATCAGAATCTTAAAACAGGGTAAATACAGGAATCAGTGAGTGAAATTTAATAACATTTAAGACCTTTTTTAAGACTCTTTCCATACATTTTAAGAGCTTATTACCACTTTTCAACCAGAAACACAGGCGAGATTTTACAGTTTTTCTCAGTTGTTTTGATGCATTTCTCACAACACTATTTACATTTGCACAACAGGTAATGCATTTCTCAAAACAATTAGTCATTTGTGCACATCCTAGTAGCAGTTTCTCATTCCTTTCAACAAATTGCAAATGCTTTTGTACAGGCATCAATTGCTTTAATTCAACTCTCTACTGTTTATAACATTATCATCTGCTTATGCCATGTCAGTCAAAATGAACTAAACTTGTAAATGCTGAATAGTCATTCCATATAAAACTAACAGTGCTCATTTCATTACTTGAGTCATTACATACAAAAATGTTGAACTAGTTGTCAAAATAGGTCTAGCAAATTTTATAAAAAACAAAATTACATCTTTATTTTTCTGAAAATGTCTTTAAAATAGAACAATTTGATGAATGATTTACAGACCTGTGTGTGTTGCAGGTTCAGTTCCAATATGTACTGCAATATTCTTTACAGTTGTGCACAGCTCTACCTTAAGGGAGTTTATGTTTGTTGTAAATAAGGGTGTGTTTATTCTTGTGCACAATACTGTGAATAAATGAGAATTGCAAAGAGCAAATGCAGTAAAAATGTGAAACATACATATTCAGTGTCTTATACTCAGATACCTCACTCAGTGCAGTGATGTCTAACTTTGCTGTAGTTTTCAAATGGCTGTGTAAATAGTATATAGTGCTGTCTAGAGTATTTTCAAGAAGTACCACCACTTTTTTGCATTGAAAAAAATGTCCAGAGTAAACTGTAATCATAAAAACATGACAGCCATTTGACAATCTTGTTCATAAACAATGGTGTCTGCACTTTTCATCTTGATGATACTGACACTTTGATTGACATGTATACTTGCTTTTGAGGAATGAGCTCTCCATTTTGAGCATGTGACGCGCTTTTGCAAGTTATCAGCTAGGTTTCGCAGTTTGTACTAATTGTTTTGAGAAATGCACTGGTGTTGTGAGAAACGCACCAAAGCGACTGAGAAAAACTGTAACTTACAGTATGTTTATTAAATATTAATGTAAGAAATTTATCCAAAAATAAAATAGCTAGCTAATTCAGCAGGTTGGCGCCTATAGAACTGCAGAAATAATGGTGTAGCCTTGGTTTCTGCAGTAAACAAAGCAGCATGATGTCAAATCTAGCAAGATTTTATTGATTTCATAAACTACACAGCATCCTGATATCCGCAGAATTAATTCTGGCAAACTTTAGCATGCAAGCATAATCAAAAACGATATCAAAATTTAATATCTTGCAAAATAGCATTTACGACTTTATAATACTTTTTAAGGGCCTTCAAATTCTCTACATTGATTTATCAACTTTAAATACTTTTTAAGACCCTAGAAAACAAGACACATTCGATGTAAAAACACAAACTTAAATCAACTGTTGTCTTGGCAAGTAAACAAACTGTATATAAATGGCTAAAACTAAACTAAATAATAAAGATAAACACAAGCAGCACACAAATTTGATAAAGTCATGTTGCAAAAACACAGCACAACTTAAACAAAACGACCAAAGACGTAAATAACAAAACTAAAAATACACATCTATTATTTTTCACAAACTACTAAGCGCATAAAAAAACAACATAAGAAAAAGAAAGTGTGCAAGAAGCGACTGCGTTCAGCGGGGTCTGCTCAGATTGCGGGTTGGCCTCTATCTGTGTAAAAGCCTGGAGCTGTAAACGGCAGGCATGTTAAAGACAGGCCTCTTCACAATCACAACAGCACTTTCATGTGTTCAGCCTACCAGAATGTATGTAATTACCTCACATAATTACCCTGCCTTATAGAAGCTTCACAAGACCAAATGCTGCGCAAAAATACAACTAATGGAGCCGCTATAAGGGCTAAACCTACAGAAGGGAGATTTACAGAGGCAGAGATGGACACGCGTTCAACAGGAAAGCCAAATGATTCGAATTAGAGCAAAAAGAAGAAAGGTTTGATGGAGAGACGGGCATGTGAAGGAGCACAACAGCAGGGAAGTGCACACGGCCGGTGGCGTCTTGTCTAGTGCTTGACGCAAACCTGAAAAGAATCAAAGAAAAAAGCGATCTCTCTTCAGCCCAGATGGGACGCCATATGCCCTGCATCGCTCAATGATGCTATTGTAAAACACTGGAAGTGCTTTATGACAGTCGGCTGAACTCTAGACCTCGCTCTTTACGACTCTTATATGACATTGAATTGCTCTGTAAAACCGTCCACTCCAGTGCTTCAGAAAGAAACGCAATCTACATGCCTCTCTCATATACAGTTGGTCAGAATTATTAGCACCCCTGTATACCCCCCCCCCATTTTCTTGTCGGCTTAGTCCCTTTATTAATCCGAGGTCGCCACAGCGGAATGAACCGCCAACTTATCCAGCACGTTTTTACACAGCGAATGCCCTTCCAGCCGCAACCCATCACTAGGAAACATCCACACGCACTCATTCACACACACTCATACACTACAGACAATTCAGCCCACCCAATTCACCTGTACCGCATGTCTTTGAACTGTGGGGGGAGACCAGAGCACCCGGAGGAAACCCACGCGAACACAGGGAGAACATGCAAACTCCACACAGAAACACCAACTGACCCAGCCGAGGCTCGAACCAGCGACTTTCTTGCGGTGAGGTGACAGCACTACCTACTGAGCCACTGCGTCGCCCATTTCTAAGCATAATAATTTTAATAACTCATTTCTAATAACTAGATAAGGTGTTGCTCTGCTGTTCTGTTTTGTTGACAGGTTGTTACGGTTGCTATGCTGTTATTATTTTATTAATGAGGTGTTGCTATGCTGTTCTGTTTTGTTGACGGGTTGTTGCAGTTGCTATGCTATTATTTTTTTAGTAATGAGGTGTTGCTGTGCTTTTAGGTTTTCTAAATAAAATGTTGCTACGCAGTTCTGTTTGGTTGACAGGGTGTTGCTATGCTATTATTTGACCTCAACAAGGTGTTGCTATGCTGTTCTGTTTGGATGACAGGGTGTTGCTATGCAGTTTTGTTTGGTTGACAGGGTGTTGCTTTGCAGTTATTTTATTAATGAGGTGTTGCTATGCTGTTAGAGTTTTCAGATAAGGTGTTGCTATGTGGTTCTGTTTGGTTGATGGTGTTGTGGTTGCTATGCTGTTTTGTTTGGTTGACAGGGTGTTGCTTTGCTGTTATTTTTACCAAGTCAGGTGTTGCTATATTGTAGGATTTTCTATATAAGGTGTTGCTACGCAGTTTTGTTTGGTTGACAGGGTGTTGCTATGCTATTATTGGACCTCAATGAGGTGTTGCTATGCTGTTCTGTTTGGTTGATGGTGTTGCTATGCTGTTAAATTTTCTAGATAAGGTGTTGCTATGCTGTTCTGTTTTGTTGACAGGTTGTTACGGTTGCTATGCTGTTATTATTTTATTAATGAGGTGTTGTTATGCTTTTGGATTTTCTAAACAAGGTGTTGCTATGATGTTCTGTTTGGTTGATGGTGTTGCTATGCTGTTAAATTTTCCAGATAAGGTGTTGCTATGCTGTTCTGTTTTGTTGACAGTTTGTTGCGATTGCTATGCTGTTATTATTTTATTAATGAGGTGTTGTTATGCTTTTGGATTTTCTAAACAAGGTGTTGCTACGCAGTTCTGTTTGGTTGAAGGTGTTGTGGTTGCTATGCTGTTATTTGTACTGTTAGATTTTTCTAGATAAGGTGTTGCTATGCTGTTCTGTTATTTTTTTAATAATAAGGTGTTGCTATGCTGTTAAATTTTCCAGATAAGGTGTTGCTATGTTGTTCTGTTTGGTTGATAGGGTGTTGCTATGCAGTTTTGTTCGGTTGACAGGGTGTTGCTATGCAGTTTTGTTCGGTTGACATGGTGTTGCTATGCAGTTTTGTTCGGTTGACAGGGTGTTGCTTTGCTGTTATTTTTACTTAGTGAGGTGTTGCTATATTGTTGGATTTTCTAGATAAGGTGTTGCTACACAGCTCTGTTTGGTTGACAGGGTGTTGCTATGCTATTATTTGACCTCAACGAGTTGTTGCTATGCTGTTCTGTTTTGTTGACAGGTTGTTACGGTTGCTATGCTGTTATTATTTTATTAATGAGGTGTTGCTATGCTGTTAGATTTTCCAGATAAGGTGTTGCTCTGCTGTTCTGTTTTGTTGACAGGTTGTTGCGATTGCTATGCTGTTATTATTTTATTAATGAGGTGTTTTAATTGTTAGGGTGTTGCTATGCTGTTACGTTTAATTGTTAAGGTGTTGCTATGCTGTTATGTTTAATTGACAGGGTGTTTCTATGCTGTTAGACTTTTCTAGATAAACTGTTGCTATGCAGTTCTGTTTGGTTGTTAAGGTGTTGCTATGCTGTTATGTTTAATTGTTAAGGTGTTGCTATGCTGTTATGTTTAATTGTTAAGGTGTTGCTATGCTGTTATGTTTAATTGACAGGGTGTTTCTATGCTGTTAGACTTTTCTAGATAAACTGTTGCTATGAGTTTCTGTTTGGTTGACGGTGTTGCTATGCAGTTCTGTTTGGTTGACAGGGTGTTGCTATGGTATTATTTTTTCACAATGAGGTGTTGCTATGCTGTTATGTTTAATTGACAGGGTGTTTCTATGCTGTTAGACTTTTCTAGATAAACTGTTGCTATGCAGTTCTGTTTGGTTGACGGTGTTGCTATGCAGTTCTGTTTGGTTGACAGGGTGTTGCTATGGTATTATTTTTTCACAATGAGGTGTTGCTATGCTGTTCTGTTTAATTGACAGGGTGTTGCTATGCTCTTACATTTTTTTAAAGGGGTGTTGCTATGCTGTTAGATTTTCTAGATAAACTGTTGCTATGCTGTTCTGTTTGGTTGACATGGTGTTGCTATGCAGTTTTGTTTTGTTGACAGGGTGTTGCTATACGGTTGCCATGCTGTTATTTTTTTTAATGAGGCATTGTTATGTCGTTAAATTTTCTACATAAACTGTTGCTATGTTGTTTTGTTTGGTTGACGAGTGTTGCTATGCAGTTTTGTTTGGTTGACAGGGTGTTGCTGTGCTGTTCTGTTTGATTGACGAGTGTTTCTATGCTGTTTTGTTTGGTTGACAGGGTGTTGCTATGCAGTTGCTAAGCTGTAATTCTTTCCTAATAAGGTGCTGCTATGTTGTTAAGATTTTTAGATAAGGTGTTGCTATGCTGTTTTGTTTGGTTGACAGGGTGTTGCTATGCAGTTGCTAAGCTGTAATTCTTTCCTAATAAGGTGCTGCTATGTTGTTAAGATTTTTAGTTAAGGTGTTGCTTTGCTGTTTTGTTTGGTTGACAGGGTGTTGCTGTGCTGTTAGTTTTTGTAATTGTTTTAGAATGTTTTATTCGAGGCTTCTGATGGTTGTTAGAATGTTGCTATGCAGCTTTAGTTTAATAGTGACATTTAGAACAGTGAGGTTTAGAATAACGCTCGGTTCTCCAGATACATCAGTAAAGTAGCTTGAACAGCATTTGTCATGGTAAAATACCCACAGTGCTGCAGTCGTCATGGTGACTGTGCTGGAGTGGGCGGGATCAGCAGACTGACCCAGACATTTGACCTGCTGTCTCTGTCTGTGCCGCTTATACAGGGAAAAACCCAGACGCACTGACATTTGTGCACTCATGTGGGCAAAGCATTGCAAAACATTCCAAAAATGATCTACAAATATTTAAAGGCGCTGGAACAGTGTTATCATAGTCAACTAAAACCAAGATTATTAAACAATTTTGTCCTATTTATATAAAATATAATTGCTAAATGAAAATAATTCCAGTTTTAAAACTAAAAATGGAAAATGGAATGGAAACTGGAAAATTAATTGAAATAAAGTGAAGTAACAAAATATATAATATTTAAAAATACATAAAATAAATGTAGAATGGTCCTACATTAACACAAAAAGTAAAATAAAATTAAATAAATAAATAAACGTTATTTTTTATTGGAATAAAACATTTTGAAGCTTCCTTTTTTATGTTACTGGTAGTTTACATAAATATACATTCATATAACTCAGGGGTGCCCAAACCTTTACTTATGAAGGGCCAAACACTAAATTTAATAGAGGGAGATGGGCAAAAGCTAAATATACCACATTGTATTGCATTAAAACTGCCATGTTAAATTTCTTATTTAATAATATAAAAAAATACATAGAATTTGTTCATAATATTAATATAATTATTCTTATTTTATTATATTATTAATAATGACATTTCTTTTTCACATTTTATACTGTAGTTATAATACTAAAACATCAACTGCCTCATTTATAACACAGTGGAGTTTATAACACAATGCTTTTTTACTTAAAAAAAAAAACAACTTTTTTTACTTGATGTTGAAATATACACTCACCGGCCACTTTATTAGGTACACGTGTCCAACTGCTCATTAACACAAATTTGTAATCAGCCAATCACATGGCAGCAACTCAATGCATTCAGGAATGTAGACATGGTCACGACAATCTGCTGCAGTTCAAAGCGAGTATCAGACCGAAGAAGAAAGGTGATTTCAGTGACTTTGAACGTGGCATGGTTGTTGATGCCAGGCGGGCTGGTGTGAGTATTTCGGAAACTGTTGATCTACAGAGATTTTCACGCACAACCATCTCTAGGGTTTACAGAGAATGGTCTGAAAAAGAGAAATATCCAGTGAGCGACAGTTCTGTGGACGCAAATGCCTTGTTGATGCCAGAGGAGAATGGTTCCAGCTGATAGAAAGTCAACAGTAACTCAAATAAGCACTCGATACAACCGAGGTCTGCAGAAGAGCATCTCTGAACACACAACACGTCCAACCTTGAGGCAGATGTGCTACAGCAGCAGAAGACCACACCGGGTGCCGCTCCTGTCAGCTAAGAACAAGAAACACAGGTTCACCAAAACTAAACAATAGAAGATTGGAGAAACGTTGCTGCTCTGATGAGTCTCCATTTCTGCTGCCACATTCGGATGGTCGGGTCAGAATTTTGGTGTCAACAACGTAAGCATGGATCCATCCTGCCTTGTATCAACAGTTCAGGCTGGTGGTGGTGGTGTAATGGTGTGGGGGAGATTTTCTTGGCACACTTTGGGCCCATTAGTACAAATTGAGCATCGTGTCAACGCCACAGCCTACCTGAGTATTATTGCTGACCATCTCCATCCCTCTATGATCGCAGTGTCCTCATCTTCTGATGGCTACTTCCAGCAGGATAACGCTCCATGTCATAAAATGTGAATCATCTCAGACTGGATTATTGAACATGACAATAAGTTCACTGTACTCAAATTACCTCCACAGTCACCAGATCTCAAGACAGTGCAGTCGACAAATCTGCAGCAACTGTGTGATGCTATCATGTCAATATGGAGCAAAATCTCTGAAGAATATTTCCAGTACCTTGTTGAATCTACGCCACGAAGAATTAGGCAGTTCTTAAGGCAAAAGTGGAGTTTGCATGTTCTGCCCGTGTTGGCGTGGGTTTCCTCCGGGTTCTTCGGTTTCCCCCAGAGTCCAAACACATGCGGTACAGGTGAATTGGGTAGGCTAAATTCTCCATAGTGTATGTGTGTGAATGCGTGTGTATGGGTTTTTTTCAGTGATGGGTTGCAGCTGAAAGGGCGTCTGCTGCATAAAACATATCCTGGATAAGTTGGTGGTTCATTCATGTAGCGACCCCTGATTAATAAAGGGACTAAGCCAAAAAAGAAAATGAATAATTTAGATTAGTTCATTAATTAAACAAACACACGACTACATTAAATTAGAAATGACTATCTCTGTTGATGGCATATTCGC
>NC_141041.1:4087500-4102500 GCF_052040795.2 Danio rerio
ACTCATGTGCCGTCACTGAGTTCAGTTTGCAACAGACATTATTACCTGTTTTTCACAACCTATGCATGTTCTGTTCACTAAAGTTAGACATCATTGGCGGGCACACATGCATCCTCGTAGTAGTAAACAAACAGTGCGTCAGCTCAGTGATTTTACGGCAGCAAATACATCATTACATTAAGACAATAATGACATTTTTGTGTGAATTATACCTTATCAAAACAGTAAGACACTTTTAACACCATTTGGAGGCGTCCATGTTGCTGAGCAGCATATGTAAAACAATGAGAAGACTTGTGCGACCGCCTTTATACCGAGTTCAGACTGCATGATTTTCAAAGTAGTCGTGTCACAGATGTTTTCACACTGCTTGACTGTCTGGGCTAGCGTTTCGTCGCTGCTTTGTTTACACTGCAAGATGGATCGACGACAGGGACTTTCACATTGCATGACTTTACTATAGACCTTTTTCATGGCTGCTGCATGGAGGGCGCCATAGCGACCAGCGTCTTCGGGTAGAATGCTAAAAACTTCCGTTCACAGCGTGTACAACTGGTAGTTTGCGCTCCGAAAATGGGTTTCAATAACGGTTTTAATGGATAACAGAGTGTTTTTGTGACACACAACTTAGAAATGTGTCTGTTAAAGCCGTTATAATCTGTCACATCAGGTTCAAGCGCGTCAGAAATACGAGAAAAACTTTCTCCTAGTTCAGGGGTTCCTAAACTTTTCAGCCCGCGACCCCTAAAATAACAACGCCAGTGGCTCGCGACCCACAATATCCTCTGAGGTGGTTATAAATACAGAAACTTTGCATGCAATGGCGCACACACACCAATAGACCAAAGTCTATACTTCGTAGATGTTTTTTTTTATGTATGTTAGGGCTGTAAATAAGCCAGAAAACTTAACCTGGTGATCAATCTGCTGCATCAAAGCTATTGCTGTGTCTTTAATATAATGTAATTACCCCAGAGATCGCAATCCAATAGAACTAGTAACTATAAGCTACTATAGTAACTATATACAGTAGTATATAGTGACTATAAATGACTATTTTTTTTCTTTTCAGTAGGTTATGGATAAAATATGGTAATTATTATGGTTTAATAAAAATAAATAGATTTTTGGAAATCACCAGGCGACCCCCCTTCATTGTCCCACGACCCCTTGGGGGGTCCCGACCCCCACTTTGAGAACCACTGTCCTAGTTCATGTGTCTGCCGTCAGAAATACAGCGTGTTCCCGGCCTGTCAGCTGTTAGCTCGGCGGCTCTTTAACACACACACACACACACACACACACACACACACACACACAGAGAGAGAGAGAGAGAGAGAGAGAGAGAGAGAGAGAGAGAGAGAGAGAGAGAGAGAGAGAGAGAGAGAGAGAGAGAGAGAGAGAGAGAGAGAGAGAGAGAGAGAGAGAGAGAGAGAGAGAGAGAGAGAGAGAGAGAGAGAGAGAGAGAGAGAGAGAGAGAGAGAGAGAGAGAGAGAGAGAGAGAGAGAGAGCAAACCAGAGTACTGGCATGAAACTTAACAGGTATGAAAGTCGTGCAATTTACAAAAATGAGCAATAAAAGTCTGTTATTGATCCTCTGCTGGCTGATTTGCTGTTCATTCTAATCGTGAGCGGTTTATGTTTCATTTCGTGTGTTGTTTTTACCACGGTTTGTGTTTTTCTGTCATTTCGAAATGACACTAGCCTATATTTTCACTTTGTCACAGTTATTAAATCAGTGTGTCAGTGGCGCAGTACAGGCTACGTGTGTGTGTCAAACATTTTGGTGAATTACATTAGTTTGGGCTGGTTATATATTTGAAATAAAGAGAAAATGTTGACTTTAGCGATGACGAGGCTTCATTTAAACTGCAGAAGATGCCGTCTGACAACGAGGGAAAAATGCCTCACAGCAGCTGTTTTCCATCCTATTAGATCGCATTTCTTTAAATGATCAGTCCAGGAGATGCTGCTGATGGACAACAGGATTAGTTCAAAGAGGATAAAAGCAGGTAAAATAGATTAAAACTATCGTTTCAAAGCTGTCCAAATGTGACTGTTTACACGCATCAGCTGCCGACCGGAAGTTCTTCGCATTCTCCTAGTGCATACACGCAAAGCATCATGGGTAATTTTGCGTTCCAAGAAAAAGGTCTATAGGAAGAAGATATTTAGATATTCAGCACGCCAAATATCTCACAGGCATTGGCGACTCATCGGCGATTCTCTCAGATCGTGTTTTTGAAGGTTCATACTGTGTGATTGTCACTCACGTGCACGAGCAGCGATTTGCCTCTGATTACAGGCATTTGTCGGCGATTTCTCAAAGCCTGTCGTCAAGCCTATCGGGGCTAAAATCACGCAGTCTGAACTAGGCATTACGCTTCTCTCCTGACCATGAAAATATATTTGACTGAATCATAGAAAAAGCTGAATTTAGATCGTGTGCATGGTCAAATCTAGTTTTTTCCCCTAATGAATCGTGCAGCCCAACATTTATTAAATCAGTGAAGTGTTTACAAAACCACAAGAACATCTACAATGATCACAGAGTTTTTTGTTTGGTGTTTGTTTTTATTAGTGAATTTCACACTGTAGAAAAAAACTGAAACAATCCTAACTAACACAAAGAAAACAGCTCGGTGAAGGAGGATCAGTCGTGAATCCTGCTCCAGTTTCATTCGCTTCAACTAATCGACCAATTGATTTCCAACAAAATACGCGATTAAATCAAAACGCAATATTCTTATGGTCATTTTAACTATCAGTTTTAATATTAAATATGTTCAAACAATAAACAAAAATAACAATAAACAGATGCTATGCAAAACATGTGGGGAGTAATCATATACACCAGATATTAAATATGAAATTGACTGCAAATGTAAATCACCCGAGATCAAAACCTTCAAATAAAAATTAGGAAAATAAACCAAAACATAAATACAGGATCTTAATCTTTTAAATGTGTGTAACAGAGACGAAAGAAGACCTTAAAGCAGGGGTGTCAAACTCAATTCCTGGAGGGCCGAAGCCCTGCACAGTTTAGTTCCAACCCTGCTCCAACACACTTACCTGTAGGCTTCAAACAAGCCTGAAGGACTCAATTAGTTTGATCAGGTGTGTTTAATTAGGGTTGGAACTAAACTGTGCAGAGCTGTGGCCCTTTTGGAACTGAGTTTGACACCTGTGCCTTAAATAATCAGTAACAATGGCATACCTTAATATTATAATCACCTTAATATTAACCCTACACTAATTATATATGCATATCAATAATAATAATAATGCGTTTTCATCTCTGCACCTAAACAAAATGAGCAAAAATATATGGAAAACAAAAATAATTGAACAAAGGCAGTGTGTATTTGTCTATACAATAATGTACATGCAATTATCCGACACTGTAATATACACAAACTGCATTTACATGGGAGAGTCGCTTCATTTATTACACGAGTACCTAAATATGTGTTCCTTATGCATATTTATATGCTTAGAAAACCACTACATGTGATATATTTCCCACGTGGGCACATATATAAATGTTTTATCTTTGTGCAGACACTCAGATGTGTGTATCTATGGGTTGAACGAACTAAATATAATGCTAATAAATAAATTAATTAAAATATCAAATCATCCTATGTATAAAACAAGCCCAAAAATAAGTCCACTGTGATTATTTGTGCCGGATTTCTGCTCATCAGATCATTCCTAACAGGGTCAGAGGTGTGTTTGTGTTCACGTTCAGTTTGCTTTTGGCTGATTTCTCCTCCATTTATGAATCGAAAGCGAAAGAATAAAGGAAGATATGATTCTCTGGATCCAGCGAAGTGTTTGAGCTACAGACCAAGCCTGAGCAGAGCATTCCCACAATTCACTGGGGCTCCGAGATTATCGAGCAGCCCTTTAAAAGAGGACGGAAGATCAGGGCTTTAATAGGAGCTCGCAGGTGATGCACGGAGGCACTTTAACTACACACACTCTCTCTCTTACGCATTCACACACACATACTCACGCACAAACATTCATGCACATGCCTACAGACACACACACACACACACATACATACACTTGCACACAAACATACTCAAACACACACATGCACATTAAGACATACTCACGCACGCGTTCAATCTCACACACACATACGCACACACACACACACGCGCACGAACGCACGCACACACACACTCACTCACACAAACATGCACTTACACACTCATACTAACACAACATAACACACACATGCTCTTTTGCATTCAAACACACATACTTATGCATGTACACATGCAAACCCACACACACACACACACACACACACACACACACACACACACACACACACAAGCATACACACACATGCATGCACACACACACTCAGAAAAATGCGCTCTTACACAAACATGCACACGTGCAACGTGCACAACGTGCACACACACACGCACACATACTCGTTCACATTCCCTCACACACAAACACACACACATGAATATTCACACACACACGCAATCACATATGCACACACTCAAGCACATTTACACACACACTCATGCACTTACACATTCATACTAACACACACATGCCCATTTACACAAACTCACCCACACACACACACAGACAAACGCACACTTACATGCTCATACTAACACTTGCACACAAACATACTCAAACACACACCCACACGCTCGCACTAACGTACGCACACACTCATGCACATTCACACACAAACTCACGGACACGAACACACCCACACCCACACACATTTACAAACTCAAACTAACACAAATATACTCAAACACACACATACATACACACAGACACACTTTATCATGCACACACTCTCACTGGCACACAAAAACACACAAAAACACACACACACACACACACACACACACACACACACACGAGATCGCACACACTCATGCACATTCACACACAAACTCACGGACACGAACACACCAACACACACACATTTACACACTCAAACTAACACAAATATACTTAAACACACACACATACATACACACAGACACACTTTATCATGCACACACTCTCACTGGCACACAAAAACACAAACACACACACACACACACACACTCTTTCCCCACACACACCTCCATCAGTTGGAGTCCATGCTGAAGAGCTCAATTCCCTGAGAGTTCCAGTATAAACCCACTCCAGAGTTGAAGACCAGAGACCAGACGTACGGGATGAAGAAATCCTCAGGCTGCTCTTCCTCCACATACTTAAACTTCAGCTCCGGAAACTTCTGCAGGACACACACACACACACAATCAATCAAATGATGTACAGTAAATTCATGCGTCTTTATAAGCTTTAATCATAAAAACTTCTGTTTACTGGAGTGGGGGCGGGATCAACCTGTCAATCAAGTGAGCAAAAGCAAGAAAGGTCTGTATGTGTGAAAGGGGCTAATGACTTGCTTAATTACACTAAATTGCCTAATTACCCTAGTTAAGCCTTTAAATGTCACTTTAAGCTGAATACTAGTATCTAGAAAATAGTCAAATATTATATACTATCATAATGGCAAAGATAAGACATCAGCTGACTACATGCTCTGATGCATCGTTCACAATTATCACTGTGTTGTGGATTTGATGTGACAGGAACAATTGTTTCCCAATCAAATTTGCACAGTCACTACAAACATTAATAGTCTTGTATTTGGGAAAAAAAGGGTCGGGTGCAAATGAAGAGGGTAAATAAGCATTGCTGATGAGCGTGGTGAACACGGATACGGCGTGTGTTCTCTGATTTCAGGTGAAGCGCGGGCAGTTTTGACGCGTCTGTAATTCCATCCAGCCGTGAGGTAAATACACTTGAGTTTGATTGATTATATGACACACAGGAACACCTCAGACGCTGCTTTTCATGTTTAAATCCAACCCTCTTAACCTGTGGTAAAGCGATCAGGGGAAGAGGTGTGTGTGTGTGTGTGTGTGTGTGTGTTCGCAGCCCGAGGGCTTCAGTTCCCACAACACAACAGAGCATGGATACTTTTACAACCGCCTTGCTCTAGGATCTTCTCTCATTCATTTGTTTCTCAGCTAAAGCAATCAATTATGAGAAGAGTCAGTCTGTCATTCATGCAGGCATCCATTCATCCATCCTTTTAGACCAATGCATTCATTTGTGCACTAATACTTGTATGCTTTCATTCGTTCATTCATTCATTCCTTTTCCTTGCTTCCTTCCTACTTTTTTCCCTCCTTCCTTCCTTCCTTCCTTCCTTCCTATCTTCATTCATTCATTCATTCATTCATTCATTCATTCATGTACAAGTTCTTATATGCTTTCATTCATGCTTTTCATTCATGCATTCATTTATTCTTTCTTTCTTGCACTCAAGCATTTATTTACGCTTCTCACTCATTCATTTATTCATTCACTCATTCATTCATTAATTAATGCATTAATTAATTCAAATATACATTCACTTTACCTTTTATTCATTCATGCACTCATTCTTGTGTGCTTTAATTTAAAATGTATCATCCTTTCATTCATGCACATATTATTGCATGCTTTCATTATGCCTCTCACCCAGCACTCATTCTTTCATTCATTCAGTATAGATTCATACAACCATTCATAGACAGATTCATACGAGCATAAATTCTTGTATGCTTTTATATATTTTATTTTTTCATTCATGCTTTTCTTTCTTTCTTGCACTCATTAATTCATTCAATCAAACATTTATTCATTCATTGTCTCGCTTCTATGCCTTTTCATCCAGACATTCATTCAATAATTAATTCAAACATTAATTCGTTCAAACATTCATTAATCAAAACATTCATTAAGTCATGCATTTGTTAAGTGAAACATTCATACACCCGCACATTCTCATATGCTTTCATTTATACTTATCCATGCATTCATTCCTTCATGCACTCATTCTTGTATGCTTTAATTTATGATTTATCATTTATTCATTCATTCAAACATTCATTCATGTACATATTCTTATATGCTTTCATTATGCTTTTCATCCACACATTCATTCATTAACTGAAACATTCATACACCCACACATTCTTGTATGCTTTCATTTATGCTTCTCAACCATTCATTCATTCATTCATTCATTCATTCATTCATTCATTCATTCATTCATTCATTCATTCATTCAATAACGCATCAATTCAAACACATTCATTCTTACTTTATCATTCATTCACTCATGTAAGCTTTAGTTTGATTAATCATCTATTCATTTATTCATTCATTCATGCACATATTCTTGTATGCTTTCATCATGATTTTCATTCATTCATTCGCTCGTTCGTTCATTCACTGATTCACACATGCAGTCATTAACTTAAACATTCATTCACCAACACATTCTTGTATGCTTTCATTTATGCTTCTCATTCATCCATCCATACAATAATGCATTAACTCAAACATACATTCATTCTTACTTTATCTTTCATTCATTCATGCACTAATTCATGCAAGCTTTAGTTTAATTTATCATCCATTCATTCATTCATTCATTGACACACATATTCTTGTATATCATTATGATTATTCATTCATTCATTCATTCATTCATTCGTTCGTTCGTTCATTCATTCAATCATTCATTCATTCATTCATTCACTGATTCACACATCCATTCATCTAATTTCACATTTGCATTCATTCATGCACGTATTTAGTAAATTCATCATTGATTTCCTTCATTCCTAAAAGATTTTATCTACGCTTTTTCATCCAGGCATTGATTCAATCAATCAATATTAGGTAGTTCCCTCATTCATTCGTGCATTCAATAAATGAAACAATAATTAATTATTGCATTTGCTAATTGCTTTTTATCCATGCATTCATTCAGTACTTTTTACTTATGCATTTATTCATGCATGTATTCAGTAATTTAAATATTTATTAATTCCCCCATACATTCATCTATACTTTGAGTTATGCTTTTCATCCACGCTTTCATTCATTCATTCATTCATTCATTCACTCATCATTTCAAACATTCATTAATTTTCATTTTCATCCATTCAGAAACTTTTATTCAAGCATTTTTTATCTATGCAATCTATCTATGCTTTTTCATTCAATCATTCTTCATCCATCCATCCATCCATTCATACATACATGTATTTATTCACTGATAGTTTTTTAGCTTTTCAGTAACTCTCAGCATTAATTCATTCCGCTGCAAAAGCTACAAAATCATTCACAATAGTAAATGTGGATTCAAAGCAACAGTGAATTTAAAACCAAAGACTTTAAGATATTTACACACTCAAAAGGGATGACAAAATGAAACCTTTCAATCTATAAATGTGAAAATAGATTTAACAAATAATACAAGAAATAAATAAAATAAAAACAAAAGAAAACAAAACATAAAAGAAAAGAAATACACAAAAGACAAAACACAACAAAACAAAAAAGTAAAACAAATCAAAAGTAAAAACACAACAAAACACAAAACAAACAAATCAAAAACAAAGAAAATAAAACAAAACACAACCAAACAAAACACAACAAACAAATCAAAAACAAAGAAAATAAAACAAAACACAACCAAACAAAACACAACAAACAAATCAAAAACAAAGAAAATAAAACAAAACACAACCAAACAAAACACAAAACAAACAAATCAAAAACAAAGAAAATAAAACAAAACACAACCAAACAAAACACAAAACAAACAAATCAAAAACAAAGAAAATAAAACAAAACACAACCAAACAAAACACAAAACAAACAAATCAAAAACAAAGAAAATAAACCAAAACAAAACACAACAAAACAAAACACAAAACAAACAAATCAAAAACAAAGAAAATAAAACAAAACACAACAAAACAAAACACAAAACAAACAAATCAAAAACAAAACACAACAAAACAAAACCCTAAATAAGAGCTATCAACCCATCTTTCAATCACAACTCAATCAAAGAGCCTGTGACGTTTAGTTTTGACTGGCTTATATCTCTGAGCACTCTCTGTGTTGTTTGGCATCACTGATCCGTCTCTAAACCAACACAGCCACTGATCCTGCCCACAGGAAGCTCTCAGACATATAGACTGACTTCAGGAAGAGGAGCTCCAGAAACAGGAAGCTCTCTGTCTGTCTGTCAGACGCTCTCAGCTTTTTTTGCAGTACCACAGAAATCCTCCTTCCGCTCTTTTTAGAGGAAAATAAGCTCAGAAGACATGAAGGAACTCCATTCACTGGAACTTTACAGTTCCCCCGGAGCCATTCAGCAAACACATGCTGTCATTTCCCATCAGTGCAAATAAAAAAGTAAGAGAGAGAGAGAGAGAGAGAGCTGCTTTTCAGAGTCTGCTGCAGGGAGTCAGAAATATGAGCGTTTGTGGCAGAAAAGCTGTATTTATGTTCACATTACATGTGTTTCCAGATAAAGATGAGAATTAGATTTAAGCAAGAAAACTGGAATAACACATCAAACAGTTCAAAATTAAAGGATTTCTAACATTTACATTTCTCTCGGGCGCACCTACAGAATTATTAGCCTCCCTTTGATTTCTTTTTTCTTTTTCAAATATTTCTCAAATGATGTTTAACAGAGCAAGGGAATTTTCACAGTATGTCTGATAATGTTTTTTCTTCTGGAGAAAGTCTTATTTGTTTTATTTCGGCTAGAATAAAAGCAGTTTTTAATTTCTTAAAATACATTTTAAGGTCAAAATTATTAGCCCCTTTAAGCTGTATCTTTTCTGATAGTCTACAGAACAAACCATCGTTATACAATAACTTGCCTAATTACCCTAATCTGTCTAATCAACCTAATTAACCTAGTTAAGCCTTTAAATGACACTTTAAGCTGTATAGAAGTGTCTTAAAGAATATCTACTCAAATACTATTCACTGTCATCATGGCAAAGACAAAATAAATCAGTTATAAGAGATGAGTTATTAAAACTATTATGTTTAGAAATGTGCTGAAAAATCTGCTCTCTGTTAAACAGAAATTGGGGAAAAAAATAAACGGGGGCTAATAATTTTGACTTCAACTGTATATAGAACCTGAGGCCAAAATTTCAGTATTTGGGATCACACCACAGTCCTTATGGTTTAACAAAAGCAAGATAATTGTGATTTCCTTTGCTACCCTTTTAGCTAGAAGACTGCTATTGTTGAAATGGAAGGAAAAACTTCCTCCAAACTTTTTAATCAATGGCTTATGAAACTCCTACACCATCTGACCTTAGAAAAAACACGATATACTGTAGGAGGCCGTACTGATATGTTTGTCTCATCAGGCAACCTGTTTAGATCACATAAAGAAGATGGACCCCTCAGTCCTTTTTTTGTTTTCTACTTTTTTTCTTTTCTTCCCTTAAAGTTGAAGTCAGAACTATTAGCCCTCTTGAATTTTTTTCTTCTTTAAATAATTTTCAAATTATGTTAAACAGAGCAAAGAAATGTTCACAGTATGTCTGATAATATTTTTTCTTCTGGAGAAAGTCTTATTTGTTTTATTTCGGCTACAATAAAAGCAGTTATTAATTTTTTTAAAAAACATTTTAAGGAGAATATTATTAGCCCCTTTAATTTATTTTGTTTCTCTATAATCTACAGAACGAAGCATCATTATACAATAACTTGCCTAATTACACTAACCTGCCTAGTCAACCTAATTAACCTAGTTAAGCCTTTAAATGTCACTTTAAGCTGTAAAGAAGTGTCTTGAATAATATCTATTCAAATATTATTCACTGTCATCATGACAAAGATAAAATAATTAGTTATTAGAAATGAGTTATTAAAACTAATATGTTTAGAAATGTGTTGAAAAAATCTGCTCTCCGTTAAACTGAAATTGGGGAAAAATAAACAAGCGGTCTAATAATTCAGGGTGGCTAATAATTCTGACCTCAACTGTATGTATGAGTCTAAAATATGTTTACTTAATATTATTATTGGCAGTTCATTCTGCTGTGGCGACCCCAGATTAATAAAGGGACTAAGCCGAAAAGAAAATGAATGAATGAATAATTTTATTATTTCTTTGTATTTTATCTTAATATTATTCATATATTTTTATAGAACCTAAATGTACATGTGTGCGACGGGTTTTGTTTGTTTGTTGTGTAAAATAAAAAAGAAAAAGTGAAAATCTATTTGTGCTGTATGTTTCATATCTAATATGTTCAATAAAAATATTTAAGTATTTTTAAGTAAAGAAAGAAAGAAAGAAAAAAGAAAGAAAGAAAGAAAGAAAGAAAGAAAGGATGGAAGGAAGGATGGAAGGAAAGATGGAAGAAAGGATGGATGGATAGATGGATGGATGGATAAACGTATAGAAACAAATACAGAGAAAATAAAAGATGGATGGAATGAAAGAATGATAAATGGATGAGTAAACAGGAAGAAAGAAAATAATGGATGAATAGATGTAGGGAAGGAAGGATGTATGGAAGGTTGGTGTATGGATTGACGGAAGGAGGAATGTAAGGATTGTATATGGATGGATGGATTAGTAAACATAAAAACAAAAAAAGAGAAAATAAATTATGGATGGAATGAAAGAATGATGGATAAATGAGTAAACAGGAAGAAAGAAAGAAAATAATGGCAAATAGATGGAATGAAAGAAGGATGGATGAATGGACAGAATCTAGCTAGATAGCTAGATGGACGGAAGGAAGGACAGACAGACAGATAGATTGACGGACGGACGGACGGACGGACAGACAAACAGATAGATAGATAGATGGATAGATGGATAGATAGATAGATGGATAGATGGATAGATGGATAGATGGATAGATGGATAGATGGATAGATGGATAGATAGATAGATAGATAGATAGATAGATGGATGGATGGATGGATGGATGGATAGACGAATAGACAGACGGACGGACGGACGGACGGACGGACGGACGGACGGACGGACAGACAGACAGACAGACAGACAGACAGACAGACAGACAGACAGACAGACAGACAGACAGACAGACAGACAGACAGACAGACAGACAGACAGACAGACAGACAGACAGACAGACAGACAGACAGACAGACAGATAGATAGATAGATAGATAGATAGATAGATAGATAGATAGATAGATAGATAGATAGATAGATAGATAGATAGATAGATAGATAGGACAGACAGACAGATGGATAGATGAATGGATAGAAAGTATACACAACTAAATAAAATAAAATACACAAATAAATAAAATTAAAATACTAATGACTACATTTTAAATTATTATTAATTATATACAAAAATAATTTACACACTTTTCTACCAAGTAATGGCACTTTGACTTGTGTATGATTATTCAGTACACTTTCCCGCCCCAACGGTATATTGTGCTGCCCTTAACAAACTATCCAACATAAAAGCTGTCTGAAAGGAACAGCTGCGAGACAGAGGCTCCGTCATCAGCAGAGAGAGAGATCTGACCCCACCAGCCCAAAAGCAGACCAGGTGAGGTCCAGCAGGTAACAACAGCAGGTAAAGCATCAGTGTTAATAATGCAGCAGCGTCTGATCAGATTCCCCATTGTGTGACACAGAGGCTTTCATTTCTGACTCCACAGAAAGGCCGCAGAACTTGGCTGGACTTTCTGACTCCGGCTCGGCTACACTGAGCCTCTATTCTGGACACTCAAAGTCTGTGTTCCCTTCAGACGCCACACTGAACACGCAGCGCTCTGTCTCACACACACACACACACACACACGGGACAGTCCAGACACAGGGTCAAAGACTGGCAAAAATACAACAGACACTCAGTTTATTCTCTACTGTTTTCAGAGATCTGTGGGTCGGTAGATTTTGGCAATGAAATGAAATAAAATATTTCAAATTTAATACAAAATTTAAGATGAAAAATAAAATAAATGAATAAATTCTCAGTCTATTTTTAATAGTTTTCAAAGATGTGTGTGTCAGTGGATCAAGAGTGTGTTTTGAAAATAAAACAAAATACCTCGGCTGGGTCAGTTTTTTCTGTGTGGAGTTTGCATGTTTTACCAGTGTTGGCATGGGTTTCCTCTGGGTGCTCCGGTTTCTGCCACAGTCCAAACACATGCGCTACAGGGGAACTGAATAAGCTAAATTGTCTGTAGTGTATGTGGGTGAATGTAAGAGTGTATGGGTTTTCCCGATGTTAGATGTTGCAGCTGGAGGGGCATCTGCTACGTAAAACATATGCTGGATAAGTTGGTGGTTCATTGCGCTGTGGCGGTCCCAAATTAAAGAAGGGATTAAGCCAAAAAGAAAATGAATGAATTAATGAAAATAAAAGGAAAAAATATAAAGAAAAATATAATCTAAATAAAAATATAATACAATTAAATAATAATAATAATAATAATAATAATAATAAAATCACATAAAAATTTAATAAAAAATGAAATAAAATAAAGGATAAAATCAAAATAAACAAAATACAAATAAAATACAAATAAAATAAAAAATACTAACAAATACAAATAAAACAGACTGAAAAATAAAATAAGAATAAGAATTAAAATAAGAATTAAAATTAAATTTCAATTAAATTAAAGCGCAGTTGAGTCTGTATAATTTCCATAGATCTGGTCTGTGGATCAAAAGCATGCTTTAAAAATAAAATAAAATAAAATTTAATTAAAAAAAACAATACTAAAATAAAAAAATAAAATAAAAATGTACAAATACAAAACAAATAAAAATAAATAAATAAAACAAAAATAAGAATAAAAATAAAATAAAATAAAACATAAAAGAGAAGCTCAGTACATTCTCAGTCTCATCAGTGAGCCCAAATTTAGGAGATTGTAGGTTCTCTAATGCAATATAAGCAATTCTTTACTCTCTACACTAAAATAAAATGGTGAATGAAAGTTCATTCATTCATTCATTCATTCATTCATTCATTCATTCATTCATTCATTTCAGCTTAGTCTCTTTATTCATCAGTAGTCGCCACAGCGGAATGAACCGCCAACTTATTCAGCATGTTTACACACACACACACACACACACACACACACACACACACACACACACACACACACACACACACACACACACACACACACACACACACAGCCCCCCTGCGGCCCCAGTGTTTCCTGGGAAGTGCAGGGCCAGACGTTACCCGGGCAGGATTGGCTCATGGTTGGCTGAACTCCAAGGTCGCCAGTCGGCTTGGCCCTGGATTGAGGCAGTCGGAGCCTCTGAGCAGAGACACAGACGCACACGCATACACACATACAGACAGACCAGACAAACAGACAGACAAGCACATACACATTCAAATACAGATGCAGACACACGCAAATACCAACACAAACACATGCACACATGCACACATGCATACATACAGAAGCGCACTTACATGGACATAAGTGCGCACATACAAACGAACACACACACACACAAATGCACACACGCACTCACTCAAATACAGATGCAGACACACACACATACATACAGAAGCCAATACATACACACACACTGATGCATGCATGCACACACTTGCGCACGCAGACAGAGAAGTGCATACACACATTAATATACAGATGCAGACACATGTACACGCATACACACAAACATACAGACATATCAAAATACACACACATACATACAGATGCGCAACTTTATTCTCTCCAACTGATGCGCTTCTGTATGTATGTGTGTATATTTGTGTATTTCTGTATGTTTGTGTGTATGCGTGTGCATGTGTCACATTTAAACACAGACACATGGACACACACACACACACACACACACACACACACACACACACACACACACACACACACACACACACACACACACACACACACACACACACACACACACACACACACACACACACACACACACACAGTTGTTGCTGCGTTGCTATTTTGAGAAACTAAAATAGACCGCGGTCTTGACCAACTAAAAGCTGCTCTAAAGTCCAGCGCAGGTCTTGATTGCCAATTCTGATTTGTTGCCTATAGCTGATTTGTTTGCCT
>NC_141041.1:4112500-4130000 GCF_052040795.2 Danio rerio
AATACACACACAAAAATGCACACACACACAGACCAACACCCTTGCACAGCAATGCACACACACACAAACACATTTCACACACAAAACAGGGTCATTAGTGTTATCTAAAATTAAATATTTGTATTTTTTTGAAAAAATATAAATCTGAAATAATATAATATAATAATAAAAAAAATCAAATTTTATTTAATTATAAAAAATATCTGACAAAAAACAAAAACAACCTAAAAAATGTATTTAAAAAAATAAAAATATAAAAACTATACAGAAGAAAAACAACAACAAAGCGACCAAAACTGTAAATAAATTACAGCTAAAAATAAAAAGGTTCAGATTTTTAATAGAAAACTTACATTAGAATATCAAAATTTAAGACAATTGCTCACAAAATTCCTGCATTTACTGCATCCAGCATATTCAATATTTACTAGTAGATTTTTAGATAGTAATTTTTACTCTACACATTAGTGATGCGTGGATGGCGGTTACATTATCAGGCGCTGCGGATAATCCGTGGGCCGGGTAATACAAAAATACATTATGATTAATAATGCGGGTCGGTTACTGGTGGATGTAGCGGGACATGGCAGTGGACCAGCGAAAAAAGCCGAGAGTGGGCTTTGCAGAATGGGAAGATGAGACGCCCAAAACAATAGATGAAGTGCAAGAGTAGCCTACTGTTCAAAGATTCAGTTAGAGGAGTCATCAGAGGAAAATCTGCTATCATTCTGGGAGAAACAAGATCGCTTATTTCCACGACTGCAGCGCCTTGCGAGGAGTATCTAGTTCATTCCTACAACAAGCGGTGAAAGTGAACGTTCATTCAGTGCAGCTGGACGCGTTTTGGACACGAGGCGGAATCGCTCGAATCCAGGCACAGTAGATGCTGTTCTGTTTTTGCAAAGTGCGAAGAAAAAGGCCAAGTAAACACAACAGCTGCCGTTAAGGCTGAAGTGGTTTTTGTTATCTTTTTATGTCTTATTTTGACTTTCTGTATTTGAAAATAAAGGAAAAGGTTGACAAACTTTTGTTTATATAAATAAATGTTCATTGACAAACGTTTAAGATTTGCGTATTATTTTACTATCAGAGATGCGCAGATTATAGCTCACTGAATCTGCTGTCAATATCCACGGTGACCTATCATCATGCCTAAAACAAAGAATTCAATTATTAAAGTGATGATCGGGTGCGAAAATATATATCAGATAAAAAAATATGTGCAGGCAGGTGGATGATTAGTATGAAGCTGCGGATTCGGTTGTCATTTCAGCTGATCTGCGCATCTCTGCACGTACATTACATAAATAAACATACATTAATTTTCATACTTTTAAAATTAGATTAAGATATACAATTTGTTTAGGAGGTTTGATAACTAAACATTTTATTATTTGGTTTCTCATATATTTAATCAAATGTAACGTTTCTAGTCATGTAACCTGTTACAAACTCTTTTGCATTTGTAATAAATTAATCTACTTTAACCTAATTATAATGTTTACATGAAATATATAATTTTAATCAAATATTTAATTTCATTCATTCATTTATTTTCCTTCGGCTTAGTCCCTTTATTCATCAAGAGCATACCTGTTAACCCTACCTTTTTTCCCGGGATTCTCCCGTATTTTACTGTTCTCTCACTCAATAACATCCCGTAAAGGTATTTCCACGTATTTCTCCCGTATTTTCAGTCTTTCTCTGAACAGCCGAGCCTCCCTATACGCAACCCATACCACCGAACCACCAGGGGTCGCCCCTTGCTCTAAAACGTGAGTCTTCTGTGCTTTCGCTTTTAGGAATGAAAACACTTATAAATAAATATTAAAAACGGCGGGATTTCATTTCCTTTTGATTAGGTGCCGTCGCCCATCCTATACAATCCTCAAAACAGTCATATAGCAGTGCGTGACTGTCAGCTGACGCGTTCCATAGTGATAAACAGATGCTGTTTCCCAAACGGATTCTGTACACGCTATTTGAAGCGGAGAGAAAGTCTGGCTTTTGGGTGCGAGTTTAAACAGACATGCACACATAATTAATAATAATAACATATAAGGATGTCGATCTTGTTGTTTTTTTTCCCCGAACACAACTAATTTCGTCTTAAATGAGCATAAAAAGTTAGGAAAGCAGTCGAATGCTTTCATTATTACGTCTGCATATTTAAAGGGTCACGAAACACCAAAACACATTTTTTGAGCTGTTGACAGTCGTATATGTGTCCCACACTGCTAAAAACACTATTAGGACACCTATATTTCACTAAAAAGTGTAAATTGGTTGTTTTTGCGTTATTTCAAGCAAATTCGTACTTCCGGTTTGAAACGAATTTTTGAAGCTGCGTCACGGTCATGACATAATAGCGTGTATTCCAGCGTGCAGACTGGGCGTCTGTGCCAGAGTGTGTCTTATTACGTCTTACAGTGTGATGCATTAATGCATGAGTAAGGCTTGGTTCAAACCAATCAGCGCGCTCTATTGTACAACTTCATTAATATTCATTACTGTCAGAGTGAAGATGGCAGAGACGCCACGTTGTGTTGGCAAAACAAGCGTGAAGTGTTGCTTTTATAGTTTGCTGCAGTTAAGTTTCGTTTTCATTTTCTCTCTTTGAGAGCTCAGACTCACGTGTGGATTACAGTGTACGCGACGCGCGACAACAATAACTTACGTGTCCAAGGAGGATTATTGTTTACCTGAGAGCTGTTCTCATCTACAAACGCAGAGATCCGGATTCGCTTTAGTCTCCTCTTATTAAAGACGCGGCTCTAGTTGCTGGTGATTGTCCTGTCTCTACAGATTTGGTAAGTGAGCGACCAGTGCTCTTTGTTTATTCAGTTCGTATTTTATTCGTATCAAACAAACTATTGCAACGAGTGTAAACAAGTTAGCACTAACAGTTACAACCAAACTATAACCTCGTGTTGGATTTTGTGACCGGAATAACACACGCGGCTTTCTGACGCTACCTGCCATGTGCATCTAAGTTTCTGTGAAATGCTGAGTTTTTTTTCTCTGATTCGCCGTGCGGTATCAAACATTGCATGAATAACACACTCTTAGAGCAGCTCCTCGAATCAAATATCACGTTTGTCGGGAGGGACATGAATGAATTCCCTGAATGAAAGAGCCAAACTGCAGTTAAAGTCCACCATTTAATAATCTGGCAAATAATTCCACTACAGATGTCCATGTAAACACAGTCACATTGTCCGCTGTGGTTGTGTGTTTTGACTCTGAAATTCAGCGCGCCCAAATAGACACTCCCATACCAAGCCTCTTTTCTCCCTCCGACACTCCCCCCTAAACAGAGCTGGACACGCCCACTTTTCTGACTTTTTCCAAAGTAGAGGTGTGAAAACACACTGCTGAAACGAGGGGGTTTCATGGCCCTTTAAAGTGACACCTCTGTTATTTAATGTAATAAAAAAAATCTTAATAAATGAGAGATTCATTCGTTGCTCTTCAATCAGAATGTGTAAGTTATACAGTGGAGAAACGGCTAATGAGATTGACAGCTTGATTCTATTTCATTATAATTATTAATTTTAATAACTGAAGTTTGCTAATTTTGCTAATGTATATATTTTTTCTTTTGTAAATAATAATAATAATAATAAAACATATTGCTGACCATTAAACTGTTTATTTACAATGAAACAGCACCAAGTGAACATATTTAGTAATTTTGGGATTTTTTTAAGGGGTGGGGGGAGGGGGGTGTTGGGGGAAATCCCTTATTATGGCGGGCATATCCCTTATTTTCACATCACAATGTTGACAGGTATGATCAAGAATCGCCACAGCGGAATGAACCGTCAATTTATCCAGCATATGTTTTACACAGCAGATGCCCTTCCAGCTGCAACCCAGTACTGGGAAACATCCATACACACTAATTCTCACACACTCATACACTACGGCCAATTTAGTTTATCCAATTCCCCTATAGCGCATGTCTTTGGACAACCGGAGCACCTGGAGAAAACCCACACCAACATGGGGAGAACATGCAAACTCTACACAGAAATGCCAACTGACCCAGCCAGGACTCGAACCAGCAACCTTCTTGTTATTTAATTTCAATGTACAATATTTACAATCCTAAAATATCTCAGCTTGGACTATTAGAATCTAAAGCATTTGCGAAATATACTGTTTTTAATTTAGATTTATTTTTGACCACTAGATGTGAATTAGCATCAAATCCTCACTGTCTGTTTCCCGATTAGTGTGTCCGTCACTATTTAGTATGCAGTGTGCAGTCCACTAGTGCTCCACTGACTCTGTGCTGAATTATTAAAGCACTGAGGTGTGTTTTATTCTGTGTTTAAGCTTGCTGTGAGTCACACAGCATTAATGCAGCAGCCTTGGAGGACTGCATCATACATCTCTGCAATGACTCACATCACTGATTAATAAAGTTATCTGGAATGGCAAAGAAAGCGTTCTTGCAGGACTCCCAGAGCTCATCAAGACTCTTTGTGTTCATCTTCAATGTCTTCTCTTTCATCTTACCCCAGACACGCTCAATAATGTTCATGTCTAGTGACTGGGCTGGCCAATCCTGGAGCACCTTGACCTTCTTTGCTTTCAGGAACTTGATGTGTAGTTGGCAGTGATGTGTAAATGTTCCTCTGTGTCGAGTTTCTTCTCTGCTGCTTTGCTTTTCCTGAACACTTCCTGGATGTACAAGTGGCTCAAACTCGCTCATTTTGAGGCAGGAACTGGCGGACGTGCAACAACTTTAACCATGAGGTAAACACAAAACAAAACTTTCCATCCGGAGCTCCTTCACGGGACTTCACCCTTGCAAACAATCGCTCCATCGGGCTTGCGCAGCTCTCTGTCCCGCCCAGACTCGTCAGCGCTAACAAGCCGACCATTCACAGAGTTTGCGATACGCGTCGTTGCGACGTGTCATTACAGTCTTTGAGGCCACGGCGTAGGACTATGAGTCAATGCGTAGGCTACGCTGTAGCATACGCGTGCGCTTGACGCAGAAGTATAAATCAGCCTTTAGCCCGAAGAAGCGATGTGAAACCAGGCTCACCGGTGCTTTGTTGAACAGGTGGTGGTCGATGGTCAACAACCCAATCGTCAGGCACAAAAACTGGCTCTTGGGACATGTTTTTCTTATAATTTTAGAAAAATATTATTACAACTAAAATGATTATTATTAATTGCAGATACATTATTAATAAAATGCTTTCATATAATTTTAGAACAAATATTATTACAATATAAAATGATTATTATTAATTGCAGATACATTATTAATAAAATGCTTTTATATAATTTTAGAACAAATATTATTACAATATAAAATGATTATTATTAATTGCAGATACATTATTAATAAAATACTTTCATATAATTGTAGAACAAATATAACAATTAAAATGATTATTATTAATTGCAAATACATTAAAAATAAAATGCTTTCACATAATTGTAGAACAAATATTATAACAATTACAATTATTATAATATTAATATATTGTTATATAGAATTATCAGTTGTATAGTTACATTATTAATCAAATGTTTTTCATTTCATTTTAAAATAAATAGGATTACATTTAAACTCACTATTATTTGTACAACTACATTATGAATCAAATAATTTAACACACAAAACCAATAAGCATGTAGAGTATCTGCAGCGCACCGTGTCGAGGTTCTGCATGATGTCCTGGAAGGAGGGATGTGACCTGAACTGCTCGAACAGCTCTCGTTTATACAGCAGCGCGTACAGCAGGTTTGGGTTGTGATGAAGAGAGTTACTCAGACATGAGTTAATGATCTCCAGCATCATCCGGATCACCTCCTCGATCACGTTCAGATCCTGAGCCTAAACACAAACAAACAGAGAAGACGCAGTCAGAAAAGGACTCGAAAACACATTGTGTCTGCATTTATAAACCTTTCTAGACAGCCTTGTTTGGCATGGCAGGTGTGTTCATTCATTCATTCATTCATTTTCTTGTCGGCTTAGTCCCTTTATTAATCCGGGGTCGCGACAGTGGAATGAACCACTAACTTATCCAGCACGTTTTTACGCAGCGGATGCCCTTCCGGCTGCAACTAATCTCTGGGAAACACCCACACAAACACATACACTCGTATACTACGGACAATTTAGCCTACCCAATTCACCTGTACCGCATGTCTTTGGACTGTGGGGGAAACCGGAGCACCTGGAGGAAACCCATGCGAACGCAGGGAGAACATGCAAACTCCACACAGAAATGCCAACTGAGCCGAGGTTCGAACCAGCGACCTTCTTGCAGTGAGGCGACAGCACTACCTACTGCGCCACTGCTTCGCCCAGGTGTGTTCAATTGATACGAATAACTGTTTTCATATACTGATATTATCCAACATGCCACTATTTTGCAAACAAAAACTCGTTTTTACTAGCCTATAACTCAAACACTTCTGCCTCATGTCCAACAAAAGGCCTCTGTTTTCTACAGGATGACCAACCACGTGCAAAAAGAAGCAACAAATAAAAATTTCTGATAATAACATCAGTCAGTCTGCACAGAAACTTGGCCTTGGGCACCAGAGGACATTTCAGAACGACAACGACCCAAAACACACAGCAAAAGGGGTGAAGAAATTGTCAGCATTCAAAAACATGAATGTTTTGCAGTGGCTTGGCCAGAGTCCTGATATAAACCCAGTTAAAAATCTGTGGAGGGAGCTAAGGATCAGGGTGACGGTAAGGAGACCCTCCACCCTGAAAGAGTTGGAGCTCAGCAATTATAGGCAATTATAGGTAATAATAGCCAATAAAGGCTTTTCTATTGATTATAGCAGGGGTGTCCAAACTCAGTCTTGGAGGGCCGGTGTCCTGCAAAGTTTAGTTCCAAACCCAATCAGACACACCTGGGCTAGCTAATCAATGTCTTACTAGGCTTTCTAGAAACATCCTAGCAAGTGTGTTTAGGGAAGTTTCACTTAAAGTCTGAAGGACACGGACCTCCAGGACTGAGTTTGGACACCCCTGGATTGTAGAGAAGGGTTTGAATAGTTATGGGCATGGAACTTTTTGTTCAAAGGTAAATAATAAAAGTAGATACATATTTTTCCCCCGCAATGATGCCTTTAGTAGTATATTGTCTTCTTATTTTTGGGAGAAGCCTTTGTTATTTCCGTTGTTTAAAAAAAACAAACTTACTGGTAGAACAAAATTATCTTTAAGTCACTATAATATACACTACCTGACAAAAGTCTTGTCGTCTATCCAAGTTTTAGGAACAGCAGATAATAACTTGACTTCTAGTTGGTTATTTGGTATCAGAAGTGGCTTAAATGCAGGCAAAGGCCTCTAGATTACACTTATTTGACCACAATAAAATATGATCATGTCTTGATTTTGAATGTTTCATTAGGTCAGTAAGGTCTGAAGGTCTATCACTGAACAGAAATAATGTCCAGTATAGAATATAAAGTCCTGCTGCAGTGGAGACAGAATGAATATTGTGTCTGACTCCATCATGAGCTTGGAGGACTGCATCATACATCTCTGCACTGACTCACATCACTGATTAATAAAGTCATCTGGAATGGCAAAGAAAGCGTTCTTGCAGGACTCAAAGAGTTCATCGGGATTCTTTGTGTTCATTTTCAATGCCTCCTCCATCTTACACCAGATATGCTCAATAATGTTCATGCCTGGTGACTGGGCTGGCCAATCCTGGAGCACCTTTATTTTCAGGAACTTTGATGTGGAGGCTGAAGTATGAGAAGGAGCGCTATCCTGCTGGAGAATTCACCCTCTCCTGTGGTTTGTAATGTAATGGGCAGCACAAATGTCTTGATACCTCAGGCTGTTAAAGTTGCCATCCACTCTGCAGATCTCTCACATGCCCCCCATACTAAATGTACCATGATTTTTCCTTCACCAAACTTGACTGATTTCTGTGAGAATCTTGGCTCCATGTGGGTTCCAGTAGGTCTTCTGCAGTATTTGTGACGATTGGGATGCAGCTCAACAGATGATCCATCAGAAATATCTACCTTCTGACACTTTTCCAAATGATCAAGACAAAGATTTTTGTACTGTACCTGGAATCAATCTATCAATTTAGCATTCAAACACTAGAATTAATAACATCTTTAAATATATTGAAATAAAGGTCATCAATATTTCAGTTCTGACCATATTTTAGATGAAACAAACACAGCATTGATGTGTAACTGAGACTGTGAAAGAGTGATGTAAAGAACACTAATCTCCTCTTCATCCCTGATCAGACACTCTGCTGATGGCCAAACACACTGTCTAGGAAAGAGGCCAGCAGTGTGTGTGTGTGTGTGTGGGTTAAATGGGTTATCATTTCCCTGTGCTCTGCAGTCTGGCCCGTCACTCTTTTTCTGGGTCACACACACATAAAACAGTGTTGACACAAATGCATGGCCTTCATCCGTCTCTACACACACTTCGACATTTCAGCCAGCATATTTCAGCATGTTTGATAATAGACCCGAGGAGACGTATAGGTGTGTGTGTGTGTGTGTGTGTGTGTGTGTGTCTGGACATTTACTGTACATAAGCAGTTTGTTTGATGTGAAAACTGAGCTTAAAAAGATGTTAAGACGTGGCGAACTGCAAACAAGACGTTTCTTTACTTAAAGTCCACATGAACTAAAAGCTGCTGAGACTTTTATTTTATTTTTATTTTTCGGATGAGACGTTAAACCGAGGTCCCGACTCTCTGTGGTCTTTAAAAATCCCAAGATGTCCTTCGAAAAGAGTAGAGGTTTCAATCCGGCATCCTGGCCCAATTTGCCCATAAGCCTCTGTCTATCATGGCCTCCTAACCATCCCCATATCATAATTGGCTTCATCACTCTGTCTCCTCTCCACCAATCAGCTGGTGTGTGGTGTGCGGTCTGGCGCAAAATAGCTGCCGTCACGTCATCCAGGTGGATGCTGCACACTGGTGGTGGATGAGTAGATTCCCCCCATGTGTAAAGCACTTTGAGTGCTCAGAAAAGCGCTATATAAATGTAAGGAATTATTATTATTATTATTAGTAGTATGTTGATGTACTGGCGATGCGGTGGCACAGTGGGTAGCACGTTTACCTCACAGCAAGAAGATCGCTAGTTCGAGCCTTGGCTGGGTCAGTTAGCATTCCTGTGTGGGTTGCGATAGTATGGAAAACGCAAATAAAAAAACAAAGTAGTGATTTCCAAATTTACTTTGATTTGCTTTTCATTGCAGACAGTATAACATTATATAATGATTTTCCTCATTATTTTTATTGTTTTGTTTCTTTCAAAATGAACACGTATTCCGATTTTATTTCTTGCAACACACGTAGAGCTTGTAATCAGGTAATCTGGTCAAAAAAATGATGTGATCTGGAACAGCTGATGTCAACAGGTGTAATTATGATTTGGTACAAAAGCAAAATCTAACAAAGGTCTAGTCCTTTAGGAGCAAAGATGGGCCGAGGATCGCCAGTTTGCAAACAAATACAAGAGAAAATTATTGAGATGTCTGAAAACAATGTTCCTCAAAGAAAGAGAGGAAGGCATTTGGATATTTTACCTTCAACAGTGCAGAACATCATTAAAAGATTCAATGAATCTGAAGGAATTTCAGTGTGTAAAGGACAAGGGTGCAAACCTAAGCTGAACAACCGTGATCTCTGATCCCTCAGGAGGCGCTGCATCAAGAATACTCATTCATCTTCAAGTGATATCACCACGTGGGCTCAGAACTACTGCGGCAAACCTTTGTCAAGTACCACAAGACGTAGTTACAACCACAAATGCCAGTTAAAACTGTACTGTGCCAAAAGGAAGCCATATGTTAACAGTGTCCAAAAGCACTGTCGACTTCTCTGGGCTCGGAGGCATCTGGGATGGACCATCACACAATGGAATCGTGTACTGTGGTCAGATGAATCAGTTTTTCAGGTATTTTTTGGGGAGAAATGGACGCCCAGTTCTCCAAACCAAAGAAGAAAAGGACCATCCAGACTGTCCAGCAACAAGTCCAAAAGCCAGGGTCTGTCATGGTATGGGGTTGTGTCAGTGGCCTTGGCAAAGGTAACATGCACTTCTGTGATGTCACTATTAATGCTGAAAGGTAAACAGAGATATATAACAACAGGCTGCCTTCTGTTTCAAGGACCCCCATGCATATTTCAACAAGTCAATGCAAAACTACATTCTGCACACATTACAAAGTCCTGGCTGAGGAGGAAAAGGATACAGGTACTTGACTGGCCTGCCTGTAGTCCTAACCCGTCTCAGACAGAGAACGTGTGGTGCATTTAAAGCACAAAATGCAACAACAGAGACCACATACTGTTGCGAAGACTTAGACCCCGTTTACACTAGTGCGTTTTAGTTTTAAAACAGCGTTTTAGATCAAAAACGATCTGCATCCACACTAGCGTTTCACCTAGCGTTTCTGAACATACCTCCGACCACACTACACCACCAAAAATGTATATCACATGACCCTTCGCGCACTTTAGGCATGCGTGCTCTAGTATAAACAGGAAGCTTGCGTCACGCTCGGCATTTAGTTATTGTTAGTCAACAAACGCCGGTTGAACAATGAACGCGATGGCAAAGAAAGCAAGAGAGGTATTTTTGTGGACAGACGACGAGGTCGAGTTGTTACTAAACGTAACAAATGAATAACTGCACAATGGCACCTAAAACAAACAATAGTGCAAACAACACTCCCATTTCTGTGTCCATGTTGTTGTTTACAGTGAAGGTTGGTCTGCTGTCTTCCGGTAGTGTTAAAGCCATGTGTTATAGTCATGTGATAGGGGCTTGACGAATAAGGGAAGGATACGCAATGACACAAAAGCCACAATCAGCTAGCGAATCTCCGCAGCTCCGCCTCAGTTTTCAGATGTCTCCGTTTTCCCTCATCCACACTGAGATGGAGCAGCAGCTTTTCAGAATGAAAACGGCCTCTCCAGCGTTTCCAAAACGCTCCGTTTTCGGTGCTCGAAAACTATGTAGTGTGGACGGATGGCGTAACCGTAGCAAAACTTTTGCGTTTTCAAACTAAAACGCATTAGTGTAAACAGGGCCTTAGAAAAATAGGACAAAACTAAACTTGAAACACTTCATTACTTGCTGTATTCAGTCCTTAAACGTCTTTTAAGTGTTGTGAAAAGGAATGTCAGCATTACAAAGGGGTAAATGCTTTACTGTTACAAGTATTTTTTAAATGTGTTGCAAGAACCAAAACTGGAATACGTATTTAATAAAAAAATAAATTAAAAAAATTTTACTATCTGCAATGAAATACAAGTCAAAGTAAATTTGAAAATTGCTACTTTCTTTTTATTTGCATTTTCCATACTATTAAGGTGTTTACATGTCTTTAATTATAGACTAAAATAGAAACTATCAACATGCCTTAATTGGATTTTTGTTTGATTAAGTCTTTATTCAGATTAAGGTCAAGGGTCATCTTTGTTTACATGGTAGACTCTTAATCAGAGTATCATCTTAACCATAATAAATTCAGAGTATTGGTGTCCATTGTAAACATACTCAGTGAGCGCTCTGGCACAACATTATAATATTTCTTCAGAAGCAGATGGTGGAAACATTTTAATCAAAATCAACAGAAAATGGTCATACCGCACACGGCTATTTAAAGTTGGGTTTGCTGCAATTGTTGCAGATAGACCTGGCTCAGATGAAGCTCTCTGTTCTGGGTCTCATTCCTTACACCTTCCCTTTTCATCAAATTCCTGCCCTCTGTTCCCATGAAGACCCCCTACATGTCTGAAAACCCTGCACACGCAGCAGTCAGGGATATTAAACGGGTGGGAGACTGTAGCCATCGCTATTAGACACAGTTAAAGGGACGCTTAAATGTGACAGGCACTGAAAAAAAAATCCTACTCTGGATTTATTACATTTTTGCTAAGGTAAGTGGTTGCAAACAATTCATATGAGCTGAAATTATATTTAGTAATGTTACTTAATTTATGAAAGTATTAAGTAATTAATGTTACTTAGTTTGTTTGTTTAGATTCAATGGATTCGGGACTTGTGGAGCTGCGCATCGAGGGATTTGCTCTTGTGTTTGGACTTTTAGCAGTGAAAATTCTTCCACACTGAACTAAACTAAACTGAATTTCAACTTTGAAGACTAGACTGACACGGTTTCAATTTACTAGAGCTTCTATGTTAGGCTGCTTTGACACAGTATACATTTTAAAAGCGCTACAGAAATAAAGATGAATTGAATTCAGCCTTTATAAATTGTTTGCAACCACTTACCTTAAAAACATTTAGTAAATCCAATGAGCCATTAGTCTCGATATCAGAGGTGGCCACAGCGGAATAAACCAACTATTCCAGCATGCTTTACAGCAGATGCCTTTCCAGCCGCAACTCAGTATTGGGAAACACCCATACACACTCAATCACACACTTTGCGCAAAACACAGGGCGCAAACGCTTTCAGGGCATGTCAGGACACATTTTTGCTAATTTAAGGACGGGAAATCTGCCTTGCGCCGTGGCGCATGGTCTAAAAGGGTTGAGTTTATTTTCTTAATCAGTTATAGGTGTGTTTTGAGAATAAACCAATCAGAGTCTCATCTCCCATTCCCTTTAAGAGCCAGCTGCGTCACGCCAAGAGCGAATTCGCTATTTACAGGACGCAAAGTAAGTCTAAGTGGAAAGATTTCACAAGCAAACAGTTAACGGGTAACAGTTTTTTAACAGAAAACAGTTAAACAGAGCATCTACTGCGTGAGAATGAGAGATAATGGATCTACTTTCACTTTCGCTCTTTGATAGGGAAACCTTTACGCACAGACATCAATTAGTCTATAAATAAATACTTTTGTTTGTTAAGCGCAAATATTCGTTTCAAAACTATTTCTAAATTCAGTTCTAATTTCCAGCAAACGAATAAATGAACATTAATAACGAAGAGTGTTCAAAAACCTGAGTTATATCCTAAAACACATGCTGTGCCCCATATGGTCTAAAACCTGACAGGTGGGCAAATCTAAGCTTGTTTTTAATAAAACAAATATAAATATGGATATAATCAGGGCCGGAGCAAGCTTAACTGCCGCTCTAGGCAGAGGACGATCACGCCGCCCTAAACCCTAATGTGAAAACGAAAGTGACCGGTTATGAAAATAAAGTATGGTGCCGCGGACCTCTATTCAGCCGCACTATGCGCGGATATAACTGAGGACGCGCGGGTGCTGAGGGAGGGAGGGAGGTGTCGCCGACGCTGCCCTCTCTATACTGAGGATGCGCGGGTGTCGCGGGCCTCTAATCTGCCGCCCTACGCGCGGATTTAACTGAGGACACGCGGGTGCTGATGGAGGTGTCACTGACGCTGCCATGCCCTCTCTATTCTGTCGTCTATGCGCGAATATATCTGAGGACGCGGGTGGTGAGGGAGGTGTCGCGGACATAACTGAGGACGCGGGTGGTAAGGGAGGCGCCGCCCTCTCTATACTGCCGCCCTAGGCGGCCGCCTAGGTCGCCTCTATGGACGCGCCGGCCCTGGATATAATAAATAATACTGCTAATAATAATAACATTACACAAAAGCAAATTGTTATGAATGAACTGAAAAAGCCTCCCGAGATGAAGAAGACATAAAAGCAGTGATTTTTCATATTTATGTAGGCTAGAAAATAATATGTTTTGTAATATTTTATTCCTTTATATTTATATTCTATATCTATTCTTATTATATCCTATATATATCCTTAATATTTACATTTTTTTTCATATGTAAAGATATTTGCCTATTGCTCTCTTGTGTGTATTAAGCAGTGTGTAAGCGAGGCGCAACTCTGCGCCGGAGTTTAGACCGGGTTAGTTTTGGTCTAATGAAAAATCTATTATAGTTTCTCATAATAGCAACACGCCAGCGGTTTGCCTCAGAACGCCTCCCTTTTTAGACCAGAACACCTATGGGCGCACAAATGAGCGCTAATGCATTTGCTATATTAACAGCGTAGCACAACGCCTCAAAATGACTCTTGCGCCAAGCTGAAACTACCAAAAGACTATTGCGCCGCGCCTTGTGCCACACTGCGCTGGGTTTATGATAGGGCCCATACTCTACGGCCAATTTAGTTAATCAGTTCCCCTAAAGCGCATGTGTTTGGACTGTAGGGAAAACGGGAGCACCCAGAGGAAACCCACGCCATGCAAAACTCCACACAGAAATGCCAACAGACGCAGCCGGGACTGGAACCAGCGACCTTCATGCTGTGAGGCCACAGTACTAACCACTTAGCCACCATGCCGCCCCATGTTTACTTTATTTTCAACTAATTTAATTGTTCTTCTGTCCTCTTGTGTTGATATGTGTGTATGTACCCTGAGTTTCTGTAAACCACCAAAAATTCCTTATGTTTGCGCACACTTTACGAATTCAGAAACACGCAGGATGTGATCAGAACAGACAACAAACAGACCAACTCTAACTACTGAACAGCACTGGGAAAAAATAAAAGACTCGCATGAGGCAAAACTGAAGCATGAAGCACAACTAGCAGCGTCTGGAAAACCAGATCAAACGGCAACCTAGAAAGAAGCTGAAGCTGTCTAGACTCAAACAGAGTGATGATTAGATGAGGAGAGCGGAGGAGTCAATTAGAGGATGAGAGAGATCTGCTCTGCTGTACACACTAATGAGATTATACACACACGCACAATCACATACATACAGACACCATGACACAGACCCACACATAAACATGCACACACACACAAGCAAATGTACACACACTCATACACATCAAAGTGGATATACACACACACAAACACACACATACAAGGGTGCAGATACACTAACAAAAACACACATGCAAATATATAGACACAATGACATGCACACACACATACACACGCAGAGGTACACACACATTAATATGCATTATTTACATGGATACACACACAGATGTACACACACACATAAATACAAAATTACATACACATAAGCAAACTCACACACACGCACACAAGTATATAGACATAATGACACACACACACACACAAGCATGATATACAAGCACATGGATATACAAACACACACGGATGCACTCATCCACTCGTACACATGCACGTAGATAAATCCACAAGCATAAACAAACAGGTACATACACAAACACACAAACATAGACACATACATAGACACACAGAAACACACACACACTTATACACAAGCAAGATGCACATAGAAATACATATACTTTACATACACACACCGATATACACTCCCACACACACACACACACACACACACACACACACACACACACACACAAGCATGATGCACATAAATATACATACACATGCACACACACTCATACACATGCACATGGATAAACACACATGCACACAAACACTTACATACATTAACACATTAGACAGACACACAAAAACAAACACACACAAGTACATTTACAGATTACACATAGACGCGAGCACACACACACACACAGTGTGACAACAGACAAGAGAGAGTGCGGAGAATTAAGGTCAGACGTTCATGAACCTGAGTGTGTGGATCAGATTTTTAGAAAATCCTGCTAACAAATGACACACACACACACACACACACACGCACACACACACACTCTTAAGACTGAACGCACTGCTGTAGATAACTCAAGGGTTTTCTAATCGTCCAGTTTAATCATCTGTACGCAGACACTGTGATGACACAAACACACACACACACACACACATATCAGAAGCTGATCATATCAGTCAGTTATAAATCACCAGAAGACTCACTGTGACTCTCATCTTTTACTATCGGGAGAACTGTAGCTTAAAATAAAGTCAGAGTAAATTATTCAATGATCAAATGTTAACAATGACTCCTACAATTGTAGTCAACCAGATCAGATAACATTAAGTCATCATGTGGTCATGTCTAAAATCTGCCTTCCGTTCTGTTGACGTAAATAACAAGGAAAACATACACTCCCTGGCCACTTTATTAGGTACAACTGCTGGTTCCAGCTCAAAGAAAGGCAACAGTAACTCAAATAACCACTTGTTACCACTGAGGTCTGCAGAAGAGCATCTCTGAACACACAACACGTCCAACCTTGAGGCAGATGAGCTACAGCAGCAGAAGAACACACCGGGTGCCGCTCCTGTCAGCTAAGAACAGGAAACTGAGGCTACAATTCACACAGGCTCACCAAAACTGGACAATAGAAGATTGGAGAAACGTTGCCTGCTCTGATGAGTCTCCATTTCTGCTGCAGCATTCAGATGGTCGGGTCAGAATTTGACGTCAACAACATAAAAGCATGGATCCATCCTGTCTTGTATCAACGGTTCAGGCTGGTGGCGGTTTAGGTAATGGTGTGGGGTATTTTTTCTTGGCACACTTTGGGTCCATTAGTACCAACTGAGCATCATGTCAACGCCACAGCCTGCCTGAATATTGTTGCTGACCATGTCCATCCCTTTATGACCACAGGGTACACATCTTCTGATGGCTACTTCCAGCAAGATGTCACCATATCAAAGCGTGAATCATCTCAGACTGGTTTCTTGACCATGACAATGAGTTCACTGTACTCAAATGGCCTCCACAGTCACCAGATCCCAATCCAAAAGAGCGCCTTTGGGATGTGGTGGAAGAGGAGATTCACATCATGGATGTGCAGCCGACAAATCAGCAGCAGCTGTGTGATGCTATCATGTCAATATGGAGCAAAATCTCTTGAGGAATATTTCCAGCACCTTGCTAAATCTACGTCACGAACGATTAAGGCAGTTCAGAAGGCAAAAGAGGGTTCAACCTGGTGCTAGTAAGGTGTACCTAATAAAGTGGCCGTTCGGCATATAAACAATGTCATCGAGAATTATTCCACGTATTTTTAAAGGACAGGTGTGCAATCAACATTTCAAAAACATATTATTCTCAGCACCCCATGTGGATTAAAAGTCAAAAAGCGTGCCCTAATTCACAACAAGACAGACAGACGACAAAAGATGGCCCTGAAATTCAGATGATGTTTACGTGCACTGCAAAAACAGACAGAAAAAGAACAGGAAGTGCACATGCATCCAGTGCCAGACAGTCATTAGTCATCTGTCTGTGTGCATTTGTGGAATAGTGAGTGTGTGAGTGTGTGAGTGCGTGTGTGTGTGTGTGTGTGTGTGTGTGTGTGTGTGTGTGAGTGTGTGAGCGTCAGCAAAATAAGACAAATATTTAAAAGATTATTAAAATAAAATAGATGAATATAAATATATAAAGCAATAAATAAATAAATAATAATTATTTTAAAAATTAAAAAGAGACTCTTCATGGCATTTATATACTGCAGCTCTGATGATTTGAAGCACTTCTTTTATTCTCACAAATAATAACTTGACTTCTAGTTGATTATTTGGAAAAGTGTCAGAAGGTGGATTTTTCTGCTGAATCATCTGTTGATCTGCATCCCAATCATCACAAATACTGCAGAAGACCTACTGGAAC
>NC_141041.1:4135000-4152500 GCF_052040795.2 Danio rerio
ATCAAAAATCACTGTTTGGAGCTTATTTAGGCCGACAGTTCAACATTCATGTTTAGCTGAATAAACAGTCAGTAAACACAAGTACATCTTATTGAACATCACTTATTTTCATCACCAATTATCATAGTAGAACAGTTTCTCAAGCAGTTTTTTTCATGCATTTTGGAAACAGGAGATGAGCCCCTGGTCTAATGAACTACCTGGCTTGAGAAACCCGTTCTCAAAGACTTAAACTGCTTCCCAAATGGCACACTATACACTATGCACTCATGCACTATGTACTTATACACTTACACACTCAACAGGATAGTATATGTATGTAGTGGTGTCCCAAATGGCACACTAATGTTTTTCACTAAGCGGAAATTCAAACCGTTTTTCTGATGACGTTTGACGGTGGCCAAATCAGTGAAATAAACGACAAAATTATCAAATAATACCTGCCATGAGTATTGCCGCATTCACAATCGGGAGGCGCTATAATCCCTCTCGTAGAAGAATTTTGCTTTCACCATCCAAAATAAAAAGTTATTCAACATGTGCGTCCGATAGCTCCGCCCCGTCCGCTACGTAAGCAAACCTGCGGTCGTTGAGTGCGTGAAGTGTCCATCATTACACACTTCATTTTAGCGGCTGAATGAGTGCATCATCCGGGTAATTAAAGTGCACTTATTATTTTTAGAGTTTTCAGTGTGAACGCACTACTTACACTATTTATACTACAAAATGGCGTAGAATAGTGCATAAGTATGCGATTTGGGACGCAGCTTTATTATTTGGGTAGCACACATACTCTGAATGCCTTTGGCAGAATTTAAATGAGCCATTTTAATCTAGATTAATTCCAAGATTACAGTGAGATTAATCTAGATTTAAAACATTATCTATGCCCACCTATAATATATATATATATATATATATATATATATATATATATATATATATATATATATATATATATATATATATATTATAGGTGGGCATAGATAATGTTTTAAATCTAGATTAATCTCACTGTAATCTCACTGTAGATTTTTTTTCTCCTTTATATTTATATTCAGTTGTTTGTTTGTAATATTACAAGTGATCCAGGATTCTGGCTATATTCATGATCAAATTATGCAACAGATACTTTTTTTTTTAAGTGATGTCATGATTTTGGTGGAATTTGGTAGAATATGGTGGCAAAAGCAGGACGAGGTTCAGATATTCAGACAGAGAGTGAGAGAGAGAGAGAGAGAGAGAGAGAGAGAGAGAGAGAGAGAGAGACAAAAAGAGAGAGACAGAGAGAGAGAGAGACAGATGGACAGAGGAGGAAAAGATGTGAAAGGAGGAAGAAGGAGACACAAAGCAGGGGTGTGGGGTTTAATCAGGACAGCAGACAGAAGTCTGACCCAGCAGACACACACACACACACACACACACACACACACACACACACACACACACACACACACAGACAGACAGACACACACACACCGCAGACACACACATCAGACATCTGCAAGACTCTGGCCTCAGGCTGTTTGTGGAGCAAACACACACACAAAGTCAGACAGACACACACACACACACACACACACACTCCATTTACATGTCTATTGTCCCAGACACTCAGCCCCTCTCTAGGGCACCGAGCAGGTCATTTAGCGGCCTCTAGGGTGTAACACTCTGACCTGTGTGACCTCTTAAACAGCACCGCCCCCTTTACACACAGGCCCCGCCCTCCCTTTATGTCTGCCCCAGGTCTTCATGTCTAGACAGAAGACCTGTGTGCTGTCTGGACCCGCGCACACACGTATGCACACGCAAGCAGGCACGCACATCTTTATGGAGACTAATGGAGCTCATGAAGATCATGTCAAGGTTACTCTTTACAACAGGTATCATCATCAGATGATCAAAACACCAGCAAGCGTGCATCAGCAGGACACTTAATATTTCACCAATGTGCACGAAGACTCTTAGTGTGAAATGTCATCTTTTTAAGCTGCTCATTTGCATGTGAGGGAAAATAATATGCACTCTTTCAACCATTTGCAGCCAAATAATGTTTTTGTAGTTTCAGTCCTTGATTCTGATTGGTCACGTTCTGTTGTAAAATACTCCACAATTAAACACCCTGTGACTGCTGCTTGACAATAAAATGTAGGGTCCCACTTTATATTAAGTGTCCTTAACTAATATGTACTTGCATCAAAAAAATAAATACAATGTGCTTACTGTGTTCATAATGTACTTGAGAACATGTGGTGCTCATGAGTTGGGATAGGGGTTGGGTTATGGACAGGTTTGGTGGTGTGGGTAGGTTTAAGGGTGGGTTAAGGTGTAGGGATTGGTCAGCAGTGTATTTACAAATGTAATTACAGAAGTTAATTACAGATGTAATTACATACATGTATTTAATCAAGCATAAGTACACAATAAATACATGTATTTACACAATAAGTACATTGTAACAAACTATTAGTTCCTGTGTAACTACATATTAGTTCAGGCCACAATATAAAGTGGGACCAAATGTAGTGATGTAGTTCAAGACTTTTTAATGACCAAATTAAATACTCCTTATATGGTTTAGACCAGGGATTCCCAAACTTTTTTATTCCGGGACCCACCTAGGCAAGTAATTCAATCTCAAGACCCACCATAATATTTTAATATGGAAAAATGGGTTAAAAGAATGTCTCCATTCAAAGCAGCTAAAAATATATGGTGTGCGGCTTTTTGGATTTTGCGATTTGATATGCACAAAATGAGGCTCGAAGGGCTTTTTGTAGGATGCTGGCTGTAACTGTGATCATTTTTTTTTAGAAGAGAATATGAACAACCTTTGATCAAGCCCCTTGATTATGATCAAGCCCCGTCACATCGCGGTAAATTCCACTGCTAGTGTATAGCCATAAGAAACTAAATCGCTTTTTGATCGACTACAACCTGGGAAAACGTCAGATAAATATGCCAATGCAATTAACATCATTGCTGAATAGATCTCATATTTACACATTTGCTTGAGGAAGGAATGATGGGGGTTGTTACATTACTATTACTATTTTCCACAACATCTATGCCCTTCTATAACATTAGCTGACGTAAAACTAACAGATAGCACTATAGCTATTTATTGATTAGCAATCTGTCAACGACGGGATGTAAAAAAATATGGGACAACAAATAGCTTCAAATGATAGAATACATAGCAAAAATTAGAAAATATTGACAATAAAATAAAAGGTTTAGCCTACTAAAATCAATGGCCTCAGAAATTAAATAAAGCTAAAAAATCTATTTCACTTTTAATTGTATTTGCATATTGATTAAAGTTACTATAGTTATTTAGTGAAGAGCAGCAAATGAATCTCTCATTGTGTTTTGTTTGATAACAGAGGTGTTCATGTAAGAATGCACAGATCTATAATGAAGCATTCGACTACTTTAGTAACTGTTTGTGCTCATTTAAGAGAAAATTTGTTGTGTTTAAAATAAAACACGCAGGGCGGAGCAAAAAAACGGAAAAAAAAAAAAAAGAACTTTTCCGACGGTCCCTTACTGAGAGCTCCACTCAAACGCGAGCTTTACCGGCTGAACGCAGATTGCGAGGGCTCAAACGGAGCAGTGCTTGTAATGTCAAGCGAAAAAAAAAGAAAAAGGCAGCTGTGAAACATAACCAGCTTTGTCTTTTTGTAAGAAACACACTTTAGATCTTTTTAGGGTAGAAGGTTTTTGAGTTATTGCTTTCAATCGTACTGGTTTTGAGTCACCGCAAAGTAAATATACCTGCAGCTATGTGACGTTGCGCGACCCACCTTTTTTCACTGTGCGACCCACAGTTTGAAAACCCCTGGCTTAGACTATTTTTCAGATCAGCACGATAAGGTAATAACTCTCATAAAAACGTCATGTATCATTACCAGATGTGTCATTTTTGAAAAATTATTCAGCGACACATTTTTAATGACTGGTTGTCGCCACCTATTGGGTAAATTTTGTAATACCTACAGCTTTTATTCTGAGGGTCGAGTAGCATTAAACATGATTTTAATTCTTTACCGTAAACATCAGTGTTTTTATCTGAAGTATGAACTGTTCTTTCAGTACTTCTGTGTTATTTGATTGCTTTTAAAGGGTCACGAAACACCCAAACACGTTTTGAGCTGGTGACAGTCGTATATATGTCTCACACTGCAATAAACGCCACATATATTTCAATAAAATGTGAAAACTGGTTGCTTTGCGTTATTTCAAGCAAATTCAAACTTGCGGTTTTAAACAAATTTTTGAAGCTGTGTCACGCCGATTAGGTACTTGCATGTATTTCAGCATGTAGACTGGCCGTCTGTACCTGGGAGTACTTCGTGACGTCTCTGAGTGTGCAGCATTCATGAGAAAGACTTGGTTCAAATAAATCAGCGCGCTTTATTGTGAATGAGGTGCAACTTCATTAATATGCATGATAGCTTCAAAGACTGTACCTGTAGAGTGTTCAGACGGCAGAGAGATGCCACGTTGTGTTGCCAAAACAAGTGGGAGAAGAATTGTTTGGAGATACGAGTCCTCAGTGTTGCTTTTATTATTCGCTGCATCAACGGTTTTGTTTTCATTTTCCCGCTATGAGAGCGCAGCTGGACTCACGTGTGGATTGCAGTGCACACGACGCTCGACAGAAATACCTGTCTAAGGAACATTGTTTACCCGAGAGCTTTTCTCATCTGGAAATGGTGAAATCCAGATTTGCTGCTCGCCTCCTTTTAATACAGACGCGGCTCCAGTTGGTTTTGATTGTCCTGTCTCTACAGATTTGGCAAGTGAGCGACCAGTGCTTTGTTTGTTTATTCAGATGGCAAAGTTAGTTTGTATCGTCAGCAGTACTCTTTCAGTGTTTAAAGACAGACCTTAGTCAAAATGATTTCTAAGTTACTAAAGTTTACAGTACGTTAATATCACTACAATACTATAGACTGAAAGATCCGCTGTAAATGCTGCTCTCCCAGTGTAAACATGTAAACACCGTAATCAAACTATTACCGTCGTGTAGGATTTTCACAAGATTTTGTGACAGGAATAACACACACAGCTTTCTGATGCTACCTACCGAGCGCATCTAAGTTACCGGGAAATGTGGAGGGTTTTTTCTCTCATTCGCCATGTGGTATCAAACACTGCATTAGAAACACACGCTTCCAGCAGCTCCTTGAATCAAATAACTCGTTTGAGACAAAGGGCATGAATAAAATGTTCCTGAATGAAAGTGAAAGAGCCAAACTGCAGTTTAAGTCCACCATTTAATAATTTGTCAAATAATTTGATTACTTATGTCCATGTAAACACAGTTAGTCTTTCTCCCCTGGGGTCCGTTATTCGTACATGGATTACTCAATTAGCTGGATGTGGATATTGACGAATTCACACGATCCAGGATCGTTTCGTTCTTCAAAGCTGATCCGAGAGTTGTCATAGCAACAGTTCTGCTAGGTCAAACCTGATCAGGAGCAGGCTCAATTCATATAAACAGGATTAGATCGGCTCAGTTCAAGCAAAGATAATACAGAAAGTATGTTCTGAATTCTGATATTTTCTTACAGTAACTTGGGAAAATGGTACATATTTGTTAACTATATATATAAAGTTATAGTCATTAATAAAATAAATAAATTTATACATATTAATAAAACTTATGCAAGATGCACCCTCGAAATGAAAGTACAAAGACTGCCACCTGGTGGTGCAAAGAGAAAACTTATTGATATGAACTTTTTAGATCGCTTTAGTACAAATTGTGTATAATAGAAATGCACAATATGTGACTTTTTTTTAAAGCAATAATACATTTATACAGTCATAAACATGTTTTGGCAGTTAATATGCCAGTGATTTGATGCTTCACAAAAGTTGCAGACGCCTTTACCAATATCAAAATGCTTTTGTAAACAACCAGTTATTCTTTACACCAATTAAAAAACAGCTACTATAATAAAGAAAATCTGCTCTAAATGTAGAACTAAATACATTGATTTGCATTGAAATACATGATGAATACTCTTATCTTGACAAATGAAAGTGTAAAGCCGGCAGCTCACAACAAATGTGGAAGGTTATTGCGTGTCATATTTAACAAGCCGTTTACTGCTAATTTGATGTAATTTTGCTCACATGGATAATTGAATATTATTCAGATGATGTCATTACGCTGCTGTGCCGTCAGCCAATCGCTGCATTGCTGATCATGATTTCGAGGATCGATAGATCTGTCCTTCACAACACACGCAGCGATCTCAGATCAGTTCATCCAGACATTCTAATCTGATTCGCGAACTTGTTTAAAGAACCAAATTAGCGAGAGATCAGTTATCGAGATTAAAAGATCCAGGATCTGTCAAATAATCTTAGATCATTTAAGCGAGGTACGAAGAACGGACCCCTGCAACTGTGTGTTTGTTTTGCCTCTGTGAGAATCGGTGTGTGGCCAAACCAAAACTCCCATTTTTGTGCAAATTTTGATGCACCTTCCCTCTTTCTCTCCTCCGACACTCCCCCCTAAACAGAACAGGACACGCCCACTTTTTCCAAACAAGAGGTGTGAAAACACCCTGCTGAAACAGGGGGGATTCGTGGCCCTTTAACTCTGAAAAGACACTGGCTGAACACTAAAAACACTTACACTAAAAAACACTAAAAACACAATGCAGCGCTTGGAATGATTAATAAACAATAAACAAGATCCTGATCTTTTAATGATCAATTGTGCAGCTACACTGCATTAATGCAGCCTAAACAAGAAGTGACAGACAACACCTTAAATAACCTAAGAAAGCATTTAGGTCCCACCACAACTTCTTCCGTCATCATTATATTTTACAGGAAAGCCAAAACGCTTTCATACGACAGAAGGATGGACTTACATAGTCTGGCAAGACGGTCCTGTCCTCGTCTCCAAGAGGCCCTCGTAAAGACTGCGTCGCCTGCTCCAAAACCTTATTGTGCTTCTTTGACAGCAAAGCAAACAAACTGAGAGAAAAACAGAAAGGAGGAAAGAGTCAGAACTGAAATTGTTTCTTGAAAGCATTCGATGCAACTTATTTATCCTTCCTAAATAAATAATGTGTCTTTCCTAGAACCAACATAAAAATCAAACCAACAGCAGTTTGTATCAGATTATGAGATGGACATTTTCAGATGCTCATTTCATTATCATTTAGAGGTCGTTTACATTGCAAAAAATGCTTTAACTTGATTATTTCGTCTTGTTTCTAATCCAAATATCTAAAAATTCTAAAATCAAGAAGCATTTTCTGGATGTGCAGCACATATTGTTTTGTTTTCAGATATAAGTCAGCCACACTTTACAAAAAGGTTTCATTAGTTAATGTATTTACTAACATGAACCACACTCACTGGCCACTTTATTAGGTACAGCTGTCCAACTGCTCTTTAACGCAAATTTCTAATCAGTCAATCACATGGCAGCAGCTCAGTGCATTTAGTCTTGTAGACATGGTCAGGATGATCTGCTGCAGTTTAAACCGAGCATCAGAATGAGGAAGAAAGGTGATTTAAGTGACTTTGAAACTGGCATGGTTGTTAGTGCCAGACGGGCTGGTCTGAGTATTTCAGAAACTGCTGATCTACAGAGATTTTCCTGCACAACCGTCTCTTGGGTTTACAGAGAATGGTAAAAAAGTATAAGCAGTGAGTGGCAGTTCTTTGGGCGCAAACTGTAGGGTCAGATTTAGGTGTTAACTGCATGCCTTGTATCAATGGTTCAGGCTGGTGGTGGTGGTGGTGTAATGGTGTAAGGAATATTTTCTTGACACACTTTAAGCTCATTAGTACCAATTGTTACATCGTTACATATGCACTGCAAAAAATGCAAATAATCTGCCAATGGGGTAAGCAAAATAATCTTATCACAAATCGAAAAACAAGATTATTTTGCTGACCCAACTGGCAGATTATTTTGCTTAATTTAAGGAAAAACTCACTTCATTTTGGCGTATTATTTCTTAAAACTAGACAACATGTTTTGCTTGTCTAGATAATGCTTCTTGATTTAAGTATTTGTATATATTTGGACTAGAAACAAGAAAAAAAATCTAAGTAGGAAAAGCATTTTTTGCAGTGTGCTAAAAAATGGGTGGTGAAAGCAAAATAATCTTGTTTTCAGCTTCAACCAATCAGTTTGCCTTGCAAAAAAATATTTAACCAACTTTGATTTCTTTGATGTTTTCAGAAATAAGCTAAAATTAGGTGGGTTTTTCCTTTAATAGATGTAAATAATGGGTGGTGTAAGCAAAATAATCTTGTTTTCAGATTGAAATAAGATAATCATCATCAACAGAAAGAAAACAAGTGATGATAGATGAGTAAATAATGACAGAATTAGATTTTTCAGTGAGCTGTCTCATTAAGTGTGCATGAACTAATGTTAATAGATGCAACTTCAGATTTTAGCAGTGAATTAGTAAACACTAAAATGAAATGACACAATGCTGTATGAATATTGTCATTGCTGTTTTTAACTAAACTAGAATGTTATTATAAAGTGTTACTGCTTCATTCATTCAGTCACCTTCAGCTTAGTCTTTTATTTATCAGGGGTCGACACAGCGGAATGAACCGCCAACTATTCCAGCATATGTTTTACGCAGCGGATGCCCTTTCCAGCCGTAACCCAGTACTGAGAAACACCCACTCTCACATTCACACACACACACACCTACACTACAGCCAATTTAGTTTATCCAGTTGACCTATAGCGCATGTGTTTGGACAGTGGGGGAAACCAGAGCACACGGTGGAAACCCATGCCAACACGGGGAGAACATGTAAACTCCACATAGAAATGCCAACTGACCCAGCCGGGAATTGAACCAGCGACCTTTTTGCTGTGAGGCGACAGTGCTGACCAGCTATGTTAACTAATGCTAAACTAAACTAAAACACATTAATAAAAAATAAAAAATAAAAAAACATAAATTAAATGAAGTGAATATTTAATTTATGTGTCAGTTTTAGTTAAGGGTCATGATTGCTGTGGTGTCAGTCACTCATTAGTGTGGCGTTGAGCAGGATCAGTGCTCTGCTTTCACAGCTCTTGTAATGAAGCTTAACTTTGTGCAGTGTGTAATTTGGGTCAGAGTTTTCTCTCAGGTCTGAGCAGAAAAACCTCCACACACACTGCAGCTCCTCCAAGAAGTTCTTCAAATCCTACTTGACTGAAAAAATGGGTCACATTTTAGAGCTTCTGGAGACAAAAAAAACAAGACTGCAGGACGGCAGAAACTTCTGAAGCATTTAAGCTGTGATCTGAGAGTTAAAAATATTTTTTTTTAAATTCACCAGATGTTGGTAAAAAAACAAAAACATCCATATATGAAAAAGTGTTGAACACATGAAGAAAGGGAGGTGCAGTTGGGCAGTGGAAGCCCAGACAGCAGCTGAAATCTCTCAGTGGTTCTTCAGCAACCCTCTGCCTTTACTCAGTGTAAATCAGGGGTCACCAACCTTTATGAAACTGAAAGCTACTTTTTGGGTATCGATTATTGTGGAGGGCTACCAGTTTGATAAACACTTTTTAAATAACAAATTTGCTCAATTTACTTTTAATTATACTTTATGATTTTGGTAATAATTAATGATCTTCATCCATGTGAAGACACTGATCATGTTAATGATTCTCATAAAAGTTATCAACAATGATTTAACAGGGTAGAAAATACCCAGTATTTAATGTATCAATGTGCAACACTTTATTTTTATATATCTCTGCAAATATTTACATTTTTAAATTATTTCTTCTATATTAGATGAAGCTTACTGGTAAGTAGCGCTATGGTGAGTTATTTTTACAACAGGCCTGCGGGCAATACATATGATCCTCGCGGGCTACCTGGTGCCCGCGGGCACCATGTTGGTGACCCCTGGTGTAAAAGAATTTCAGCTGCTTCAGTTCAACATCTACATTAGCAGGAGGATGAAGATGAAACCAGGGTGGACATTTCAGCAAGACAATGATCCGAAACACAGCAGAGGAAACTCTTAAATGCTTTCAGAGGAAGAAAATCAAGCTGTAGAATGGCCTAGCCAATCACCTGACTTGAATCCAATAGAAAATACAAAATAAAGCTCAGATTTAATAGACGAGACCCACAGAACCATCAAGATTTTTACGCTCTGTTGAAGTCTGTGAAAACTCATTCTCATTCATGGACTTCATTCTCCATATGAGAGGCGTCTTTAAAGGGTCACGAAACACCAAAACACATTTTTTGAGCTGTTGACAGTCGTATATGTGTCCCACACTGCTATAAACACTATTATGACACCTATATTTCACTAAAAAGTGTAAATTGGTTGTTTTTGCGTTATTTCAAGCAAATTCGTACTTCCGGTTTGAAACGAATTTTTGAAGCTGCGTCACGGTCATGACATAATAGCGTGTATTCCAGCGTGCAGACTGGGCGTCTGTGCCAGAGTGTGTCTTATTATGTCTTACAGTGAGTTACATTAATGCATGAGTAAGGTTGGTTCCAACCAATCAGCGCGCTCTATTGTGCAACTTCATTAATATTCATTACTTTCACCGTGTTTACACGACAGAGACGCCACGTTGTGTTGTCAAAACAAGCGTGAAGTGTTGATTTTATAGTTTGCTGCAGTTGAGTTTTGTTTTCATTTTTTCTCTGTGAGAGCTCATCTGGAGTCACGTGTGGATTAATAGTGTACGCGACGCTCGACAACCTAAAGAGGAACATTGTTTACCTGAGAGCTGTTCTCATCTGCAAACGCTGAGATCCGGATTCGCTTTAGTCTCTTCTTAATAAAGACGCGGCTCTAGTTGCTGGTGATTGTTCTGTCTCTACAGATTTGGTAAGTGAGCGACCAGTGCTCTTTGTTTATTCAGTTTGTTCGTATCGAACTAAGTTAACCATTGCACCGAGTGTAAACATGTTAGCACTACAACCAAACTTTAACCTCGTGTAGGATTTTCGCCGCATTTAGTGACCGGAATAACACACACGACTTTCTGACACTACCTGCCGTGTGCATCTAAGTTTCCGGGAAATGCAGAGGGTTTTTTTCTCTCATTCGCCGTGCGGTATAAAACATTGCATGAAAAATACACGCTTACAGCAGTTCCTCGAATCAAATATCTTGTTTGTCGCGAGGGACTTGAATGAATTCCCTGAATGAAAGAGCCAAACTGCAGTTAAAGTTCACCATTTAATAATTTGCCAAATAATTCGACTACAGATGTCCATGTAAACACCATTACTTTCTCCCGTGTGTGTGTGTTTGTGTGTGTGTGTGTGTATTTTGACTCTGAAACTCACGCGTGCCCAAATAGACACTCCCACACCATCCCACTTTAGTTCCTCCAACACTCCCCCTAAACAAAGCTGGACATGCCCACTTTTCTGACTTTTTCCAACGTAGAGGTTTGGAAACAAGGGGGTTTCATGGCCCTTTAAGCTGTCTTCAGTGTCACATGAAAATGTAATATTTCATAGCAATGTTGTAAACACTTCATATTTTTGTTCATGAGAATACACAACACTAATAGAGTCTTATAACATTATGAATGTCTATTATCAGTACTGATCAGTTTAATGCATCTTTTGGGAATTTCACTATCCATATTTCTTAACCTTGGAGTTTTTAATGAAACACAAGCCCCCGGTCTCTTCCTTGATCTCGTTGCAGTGCATTTTGGAATTGTGCTGTCAACGAGATCATCACGCAGTCACAAGTCACAAATCATCTTCACATGCATACATACACCCACATTAACACCTGTCTGACCCGACGGCCACCCACTAAACCTGTGCTAATAGTGGAGATAAAATGAGCCAATCAGAGGCCTTGTATGTTAAAGGCAGAATTAAACATGAATCATGGGTAATGAGCTTCTTCGCTGTGGTGACCTTCACATCCTTCGTGTGTGTGTGTGCAAGACAATGGCAGTGCAGCACATGTGATGGAAAGCAGCAGGCATGATGAAAAGGATTGATGCATGTCATACCGATGACCTCATCTATCACTAAAGACGACACACACACACACACACACACACACACACACACACACACACACACACACACACACACACACACACACACACACACACACACACACACACACACACACACACACACACACACACACACACACACCATTAGCTCTATCTATATGAATTTGTCACTGAAAACACACACTTGTTTAATCCTCGAGTGTGTTTGGGGTCAAACAATACTGTACTGGTCTTACTGGAAATATTCAGTCATGAAATTAATAACAATAAATTGTAGCTTAGGTTATTTTTGGGTTGGGAATATTTTAAGTATATTGCTTATTGAATATTGCATGCGCTGTGTACAGTTGAAGTCAGAATTTCAATACTTCCCAAATGATGTTTAACAGAGCAAGATATTTTCACAGTATTTTCTATACTATTTTACCTTCTGGAGAAAGTGTTATTTGTTTTAAATCGGCTAGAAAAAAGCAGTTTTTAATTTTTTAAATACCATTTTAAGGTTAATATTATTAGCCCCCTTAAGCAATATTTGTTTTGAATGGTAGAGTTGGGGGATGTCGATTAATTTGGCATTGTAAGATGTCTAATGTGTAACATCGCGATGGACGATGGCATCGTTATCAAGTGAAGAGGGTGGGGGTGGGGGGGGGGGGTAGGTTGATGGACTGGCATGATGTGTCTAAACATCGAAGAGGGATCCCGGGGTAAGAAGGGTGCGCAACTTATTTGAGGTCTGGGAGAGAGACGCGCGATTTCCGGGAGATTATCACTCGTTTGCGGACATTATGAGACCTGCAAATTAATAGAGACTCCCAGAACTTCCGGGAGACTTGAGATGTCTGAAAATCACATTTAACAACTATAGTGAGACGCGATCCAGCGGTACATTCTTGATAAACTGTCCGACGTGCACTGCTCACTGCCTCTGGAGCTCAGAGGAGCACGTGGCTATGTGTGTGTGCGGCTTTGCAGTGAGCACCATTTGTGTGTGTGTGTGTGTGTGTGTGTGTGTGTGTGTGTGTGTGTGTGTGTGTGTGTGTGTGTGTGTGTGTGTGTGTGTGTGTGTGTGTTTGAATGTGTGTGTGGTCACGTAATGTGCGTTTTCTGCGCAGATTCAGAGGGCTGTTCAGAAATGCTAGGTAAAACTCGGTGTGGATGTGGATCATTTTCGTTCTAAAATGCCATTTTAACACTAAGTAATAGTGTAAAAGGGGCCTTGGTGTGTGTTTTTTCGCGAGCAGATTTGCGACGAGGGCGGGGCGGAGAATCGACGATGCCGGCTTAGCATTGTGTTGTCTATTGGCCATTGGCGATGGATGATGGCATTGTCTATCGGCCCAACCCTATTGAGTAGCCTACAGAACAAACCACTGTTATACAATGACTTGCCTAATTACTCTAACGTTACCCTAATTAACCTAGTTAAGCCTTTAAATGTCACTTTCAGCTGAATAGAAGTGTATTGAAACTGTCCTCATGGCTAAGATAAAATTAATCAGTTATTGGAAATGAGAAAAAAAAAAATCACTTCATTAAACAGAAATTGGGGCTTAGATAAACAGGGGGGCTAATAATTATGACTTCAACTGTATATTGTAATAGTAGAATAGTAAAATAACTATAAATACTTTAAAAGAAGTAAAGGTTTTTTAAAAAATCATCATCAATCGGAAGAAATACTTCATTTATTTTAAAATGACCCATTAAAAATAATTAGTGTGAAGTTTTAATTCTGCGAAGTTTGAATTATTTTCCAAGAAATTTATATTTTATTTAAACATAAAATATTCATTTATGGGCGTCACGGTAGCGTGGTGGGTAGCACGATCGCCTTACAGCAAGAAGGTCGCTGGTTCGAACCTCGGCTGGGTCAGTTGTCATTTCTGTGTGGAGTTTGCATGTTCTCCCCGTGTTCGCGTGGGTTTTCCTCTGGGTGCTTCGGTTTCCCCCACAGTCCAAACACATGCGCTATAGGGGAATTGGGTGAGCTAAAAAAAATTGTCTGTAGTGTATGAGTGTGAATGTGAGTGTATGTGTGTTTCCCAGTGATAGGTTGCAGGCGAAAGGGTATCCGCTGCATAAAACATTTGCTGGATGAGTTGGTGGTTCATTCCGCTGTGGCGACCCCTGATTAATAAAGGGACTAAGCCAAAAAGAAAATGAATGATTGAATGAATATTAATTTGTTCATTTTCCTTCAGCTAAGTCCCTTATTTATCAGGGACTGCAAGCGGCGGAATGAACCGCCAACTTATCCAGCAAAGTACATGTTGATTTCCCCATTTACTTTAATTAGTAATAAAAAAACACTAGACATTTTTTGTAAAGTTAGCAATTTGACATTTAGTCAATCAAACACAATATATTAGGATCCATAATATGTTAGATGATATTTCCTTTATGTCATCTCGTAAATATACATATTCGTGTTCTTTTTAAATGTGTAGTTGGCAAATAACTAGATAACGAATGAACGCTGTTAAAATTGTGCATGCTGACCAGACTTTACAAAATGTGTTAAACCTCATTCAGTAGCACACCTCTTCAGTAACCGACACTGACTGTGATGGCTAATAATACAGCACTGTAATGGAACACAAGTGCTGCTGTGGCAATAACTTTAGTCATGGATTATTATTCCCACAGCTAAAAGCGTCTTGCGTCATGGAGAAAAAAACATGTCATTATAGTTTGTGTCAAATTAGAGTCGGATCAACTCGTTCTGCCACCATCTGCTGTGAAACCATATCCTCCAGAACCCACTCACATTTACACAAGAAAATCAGCTGCAAAACATTCACCTGTTTGGGGATTCAAATTGTGCATCTGATCATTATTTTTTTGTAATTTTATGAGTTAAAATGGTGCATCTGACCACTTTTTCATCACTTTTGTCTGCTAAAATAGTTAATCTTATCCCTTTTACATTACTTTTTTGGGGTTAAAATAGTCTGATCACTTTTTCATCCCTTTAATGGGTTAAAATAGTTGATTTAATCACTTTTATTGCTTTTATGGATTAAAATAAAAGATAAAATGGTTGTGGATCAATTTATCGCTACATTTTCTGGTTACAATGGTGCATCAGATTACTTTTATTATCCATTTTACGGTTTAAAATGGTGCATCAGATTACTTTTGCCATGCATTTTATAGTTTAAAAAATGCACCTAAAAAAATTCACATTTTCGTTTGTTAAATGGGTTAAAATAGTTAATCTGATCACTTTTTCATCATTTTATGGGATACAGTTGTGCATCTATTACACTTCATCCAAATCAGTTTAAGTAATCACACTTTATAATCTTTTTATTGGTTAAATATGAACAGTTTTATCATTAGTTTTATGATTAAAAATGGTGCATTGGATCACATTTTCATTTCTTTCATTACTTAAAATGGTTCATCGGATCACTTTATGATCTGTTGAATGATTTTAAATGGTTCTAGATCAAATTTTTGCTACATTTTCTGCTTAAAATGGTGCATCGGAACACTTTTATTATTCATTTTATGGGTTTAAATGGTACATCATATACTTTTCCCATCAATTTTATAGGTTAAAACATGCATCAGATCACCTTTTCACTTGTTTAATTGGTAAAATTATGTATTTAGTCTTTTTTATACCCATTATAGAAGTTAAAATGGTGCATGTTTTCACTTTTTCATTCCTTTTATGGGTTAAAATTGTTCATCTGATCACTTTTTCATTATGCAATAAAAATGTGCATCCCATACCATATTTTAACCAGTTTTACTGGTAAAGTGTAAATCTGAACACTTTTTTTTATAAGCTTTATGATTTAAAAAGGTGCATCAGATCACTTTATGACTCATTTAATGAAACAAAATGGTTTTGGATCAAATTTTCACTACATTTTCTGCTTAATATGGTGCATTGGATCACTTTTATTACTCATTTTATGGGTTAAAATAGTGCAACAGATATTTACCATCCGTTTAATAGATAAAAAAATGCATCTGATCACCTTTTCAGTTGTTTAATGGATTAAATTGTGCATCTTTTTACCCATTTTAGAAATTAAAATGATGAATCTGATCCTTTTTCAATGAGTTTTTTTGGTTAAGTGTAAATCTGAGCACCTTCTTTATTAGTTTTATAGTTTAAAATAGTACATCAGACCTCTTTTGAATTTATTTAATGCGATAACATGGTTCTATATCAACTTTTAGCTACATTTTCTGGCTAAAGATCACATTATGACCTTGTAATGAGATAAAATGCCTACTAAAATACTTTTTTGCTACATTTTCTGCTTAAAATTGTGAATTAGAACCAGTTTATGACATGATTAATCAGGTAAAACGGTTCTGGATTAATTTTTTCGCCATATTTCCTGGTTAAAAATCAGTTTTATTATCCATGTTATAAGTTAAAAGAATGCAAATTATACTTGTCTTATCCATTTATAGTTTAAGACACATATCTGATTACATTTTCATATGTTTAATGGGTAAATAGTTAATCTGACTTTTATTTATTTTATTTGTTAAAATGATGCATGCATCAGATCACTTTATGACACATTTAATAAGTTAAAATGATTACTAGGAGAATCTTTCCACTATAAAATTGTGCATTCATTTCCACTTTTTAAAAGGTTTTACAGGTTAAGTGTAAAACTGAACACTTTTTTCATTAGTTTTATGATTTAAAATGTTGCATTGGATCCCTTTTTCGTTTCTTTTATTCGTTAAAATGGTGCACTGGATCACTTTATGACCTGTTTTATGAGTTAAAATGGTTCAGGAAAATATGTTATGCTACATTTTCTGGTTAAAAACAAAATATAGTTAAATAGTTAATTTGACTTTTATTTATTTTATTTGTTAAAATTATGCATGCATCACTTTATGACACATTTAATGAGTTAAAATGATTACCAGGAGAATCTTTCCACTATATTTTCTGTTTAAAATAGTGAATCGGATCACGTTTTTTAACCATTTTATGGATAAAATAGTGCATCAGATACTTTTCTCATTCATTTTATAAGATAAAACATGCATCTGATCAGCATTTAATTTGTTTATAGATTAAAATGCTGCATCTGATCACCTTTTAATTCCTTTTATGGGTTAAAACAGTTCCTCTGATCACTTTATAGGATACAATTTTGCATCCAATACCACATTTTAAATCAGTTTTCACTGGTTAAGCCTAAATTTAAAGACTTTTGAAATTAGTTATATAGTTTAAAATTGTGCATCAGATCTCTTTTTATTTCTTGATCTAGTTAAAATGGTGCATCGGATCACTTTATGACCCATTTATTGAGTTAAAATAGTTACTAGGATAATTTTTCCGCTATATTTTCTATTTAAAGAGTGAATTGGATAACTTTTTTTTGTTTTTACCTATCGCCATACTGCCGAGATCTACTACCTTGCATTTATTAGTTGCGTGTTTTATGTTGTTTCTACTTTTTTTGTACAAGAAAAAAA